>NW_007250828.1:215816-216036 GCF_000164805.1 Carlito syrichta
AGGTCGGGGCTGCGGTGGCTGGGGGCGGCCGCTGCACGCCAGTCTGGGCCACGGAGTGAGACTCCAACTCAAAAAAAAAAAGGAGGGAACCAAGGCACAGACAGGTTAAATAATTTGCCTAAGATCACACAGCTAGTAAGCGATGGAATCCGGATTTAATTCAGGCCTCGACCTGCCGGGCTCCGGCGATCCTTCCGCCTCAGCCTTCCAAGTAGCTGGA
>NW_007250828.1:216092-261966 GCF_000164805.1 Carlito syrichta
CGAACCCGCGGGTTCAGGCCATCCACTCACCTCGGCCTCCCAAAGAGCTGGGATTACAGGCTGAGCCACCGATCCCGGCTTCACCGTCACGTTTTAACTGGGTTGTGACTAATGTCTGCTGGCGGGTTCCCATTTATTCTTCACCGCTTAGTCTGACACTGTCACTCAAGGACCTTGTGTCTGACCCATCCCACCCACCCAGGCGGTAAAGTCCAGTCTGTCTTGATTGAAGCACTTGTATCAGATTGAGATTTTGCTTTCATCAGTTGACTGGAAACTTCTTGAGAGTAGGTCCTAGTTTCACTTTCACCTATTAGTATATATCTCCAGCCACTAACGTGCCTAAAAATTCACATAAGGTTTCTGAATTTAATAATTAAACTAACCAACTGACACAGTGGCGAGAAAAAATACCAAGACTTAGAAATTTAAGCCAAAAAAGGCATGGGGAATAACCCATACAGGTTCTTAGTTATAATGTGAGAGATACTAGAAAGCATCTGGTACAAGGGTTCCCAGCAGTCTAAAGGCTAGATCCTGCCCACAGAGAATTTTTTTCCTGTCAGATAATGTTTAAAAAGAAAAAAAAAATTGAGCCAAAATTTTAAAATGAGATTTCATGATACATCTTGATTTCTGGCTTCCTGTGAAAAATGGGAAGAACTGCCCAAACTAAGCAGACATTCCCACGACTGGCAGGCAGCAAGTGCTTCAGCTATTGCCCCTCTGCACAGGGCAAATGGTTCGCCGTTCACCACAAACTCTGGCCAGCCAACTCCACTCATTCATGCCCCTCACTATTTCTGCACTAGGTTTCTACCGCCCCACCTCCCACATCCTCATCGAATTCATTCCCCACATTTTATAATTTAGTAAAAGGAACCCATAAAAGGTGTACAAGGACATCACGATAAAGAAGTTTACAGAGAAGACTATGCCTGGGGTCTCCAGTCTCCAGTATAGCATCCTATTCCTATTTAAATCCTAAGAAACAACAACTGCAACACATGTTTAATCAGTGAAATTCCATGTTTTTGTGAATTCTTATGCCTTGTAACGAATGAATTGTGTTTATTTTTTAAAATCCCTATATATTCTCAACCTCCTTAACTGATATATCCTCAAGACCTGGCATCTATTACATAATTTTCTGCCCATTCCTTTCTCCACTTCCATTTTTCTCTGAAAAATGTTCAGTGGATTAACTGTGAAAACCATATGATTTTTCCTCCCAGAGAGCACATCCATCTCTCTATCCCTCAAAATAAATTCCACCCCTTAAATAAATGGAACTTCCAATACCAAGATAGCTGCGGTTTGGTTGCTCTCCGTACTTTGCCTTTGTTCAAAGGGCAGGATGTTACCACACAGCCTAATTATCTAGATGGAGCTGTGGTTGAAAAGTGGTAGACTTTAGAGACAGCCCTCTCTGTGGCTGACGATTTATCACAATTTAGTTTTTTAGGCTTAGCCCCAGCTTCAGAACTAATTTTTTTTTTAATTTAACTTCATTGTTGGGAACAGTCCTGTGGAGTGATTTCTGCTACTCTTGAACCATGCAACATGAAAAAAAAATCCACATTTTCACTGACCAAGAAATCATCGAGTTTTTTTAGTTCTTTTATAATTCAGAAATTGCCTGGGCTAAATAGTGCAACTTTAGTAGGGTTGCGTTCTGACTGAAGAGTATTCTTATGTGTGGTGGTGGGGAGGGTGTAAGAGGAACCAATTTTGGAAAAAATTGTATTAAATAGTTTATTTTCCAAGTGCTATTGAGTTGATTCAATGTTTCACCCATGTATGATAAACTCACTAGGGCTTGACTTTAATATCAAGTTATTTAGGGTTATGTGGTTTGAAATAATCTTGACTAAATAAAACCTCAACAAATGGATCCCCAAAATCACCCCAAAGTGAAAAAAAGATAACAATTAGCTATCTCCTGCCCTCTCTCTCTTATTTCTTAAACCCACAAAGACACATATGCACCTATACTGTAATGTAATTAATAAATATTTGAGTAGTATGGAGAAATGAATTAGCCTATAATTTGTTCCTTGTTCAGGGAATTTTTGTTTGTTTCAATTTTCCATAAAAATACCAAAATGGTCAGTCTACTGCCATACTAGCCTGCAAATAAAAAGAAAATGCTAGCATAGGACATTTACTTGCACACCTAATCTTGTCAGTATACTGATAGAGTAAGTAGAAAGAGCCAGAGGGAATGGGGGAGAGAAAAGACACCTTCCTGGGCACTTCAGCTTTTCCTTGCACTCATCCTAAGAAAGCACTGGAAGAAACATGCATATTGGCCAAGGGCTCACCCTTCTGCTTCCAGGAAATGCCCATGCTGACTGGGAACTGAGATCACTGCACTTTGTATTTGAACTTTCTCAATTTTGAAAACTGCGCCAGAATTTCTAATGACAAGAAACACCGTTAACTCATTTGAGTTTCATCTACTCTCTCAACCTTCTTGAGTAAGGTGTTGTACAGTAATGATGCATCTAGAAGACAAATAGAATTGCAGGAAAGGATACAAGAGAAGATGGGATCTGTGAAAAAACTATCTCTTCCTCTCTGTCTTTCTCTCCCACATCTGGTAGTGCCAGAGGACTCCTGACTCCTGCAAGTTCAGGACCCAGATGAAGGTCATTCAGGAAACAAGTTAACTGCTTTAGTCTGAACAAGAGTTTAGGGTAAGATAAAAGTATTTGTTGTGAAGAAATGTTCTATGAAATTTATATTTTACATAACACATAGTTATTTGCTCTAAATGAATATTTTCACAATGCCTAATTTAATGGATTGTATTAGATGAAATTTCTCCACATACCTCTCCCTTACAAAGGTCTGAAAACACTTTTATTTTACACTGCGTTGGTCACACACACTGTATCTGTGCAGACAAGGCAAAAAGATGCTCACATAAACAGCAAAGTGTTCTATAGTCCTTTTAGGACCTCACCAAGAAAGACTCCCCCTGCTTATCTCCAGGCACTTGAGGAATGGCAAGGATCTTATTTTTGAGAAGCACTCACAATCACCTACTTTACTGTAGAGCTGCTTCTGTTTTTAGATCTTCAGTTTTTCTCACAAAATGCAAGTTGCCATAGCTCCTGAAGCATGACTGTGTCACATCCATGCACTACCCATTTCTCCTTTTCAAGACGCACACTTTGTATTTGTGTTTGTCATTCTTACAGCAGGAGGCATGCATCAATACTTGCAGAATGACTGCAAGGATTTTTGAGCCCACATATTGTAAGAAGTTCTGATTCTTTAGAGCCACTTTTTAAAGATTTTTTAGTAAGCTTCATGTTTTTATTTAACCTTTAAATGTGGTTTTAAAAAGTCATATATCTTTTTAATTTTTGTTTCTTATTTATGTTCATCCTTTGGTTTCTGGTCAAGTGTATCCTATTTTACCAGAGGAGGTCATACAAACTCTCCTTGTTCTATCTCCAACTGTAAGAAGAGTGAAATACTGAAAAGTAACTGAAAGACTGATTTTATTTTCTGTCATACAGAGGCTTGAGCACCTAAACTCATAAAAATCATTTATTCATGAAGTGTGTGGATATGTTCTTCACATTCACAGTTAACCAGAAAACTTTAGAACTGGAAGAAATGGTGAAGTCATCTAGACAACGTCCTTGTCATTCTGCAAATGAGAAAACTCCTCCCTAGTCAGGGTAGGTGACTGACTTATGTCAGAATCAGTACTCAGGTTCTCTGTGCTCTGAGAACCATGACACCTTCATGTTCCAGAGAGAAAAAAAAAATCTACTTTAGAATTTTCTCTCCTAGGGTTTTCTCAAGTGTTTTATAAACTATTTAGCAGCTGTCACTAGTCCAGTTAGGGAAACAAAAGAAGTTAATTGCAGGCTTCAAATATGTGAGCTATTGTTTTAAGAAAAATATTCTCCAGATGTTTCCCACCTCCTCTGAGAATGGAAAAATGGCAATGAGCTTACAGTTCAGCAGAAGAGATTCAGATTAGATATTAGAAAATCTAGTATGAAATCCTCCAGTCAGTTACAGGGGAACGTTGTGAAATCTCCTCTGAAGAACTCTTGGAATGTGGTGTTTGGCCATTCATTTCAGGGGTGTTATGCGTGTGGCCCATTTCTGGAAGTGGGGGCACAACCTAATTGACTTCTCAAGTGTTGTAGGCCCCATGAGGTCACACTCTGCCTGTAGCTAGCAGGTAGGGAGGGAGGCTGGCTGCTCTTTATTATAGCAGCATTCAAAACTCAGTGATGAAGCATATAATTTAGGCTCAGTTTTATATTTATATCAGTCCTGATAGGCATGAATGATATAAAAGGTCAGAGCAAACAAAACCAATGAATGTTTATTGGCTGGTCTTGTCCACTGCTTTCACTGGATCCATTGGCCAGAGTCTGCTCAGTTTATTTATTTGGATTTCATCTCAGCATATTTACCTTGTCAGTGACTTTCTGACGTCATGAATACTTTAAGCTTGTATTCCTAGTCCAAAAAGCAAAGAGGAAGGAATCCAGCCCAAGATCTTGTCTTACATAACAGAATAATTCCTTGCTTCAACCAAAAAGATATTTGGGGAACAAAATAGAGGAAAGTGACAATACAGTTAGATCTATACCTTGTAAAACAGAGCTGGAGTTTTGTTAGCTAATATATTAGATGGCAGTGACTAAAAGTAATTAAACAAGAATTTCCAATTTCTAACTTGGAATGAAACAGAGATAAGTATATACAATCTTGTTTTCAGTAAAATAATCAATCATGTGAATACAGGATGGAAAGATTATCAATTTAAAATTTTAATGACAAAAAAATCCAAGAATAGGATATAGGATTAATGATATAATGTATCTGAAGTACAATCATGCATCACTTAAAGAGGATACCTACTGAGAAATGCATTGTGAGGTGATTTCACTGTTGTGCGAATATCAGAGTGCACTTACACCAGACTAGATGGTATAACCTACTGCCCCTAGACTATAGCCTGTACAGCATGTCACTATACTGAATACTGAAGGCAAAGGCAGCACAATGGTAGTTGTGTGTCTAAACACATTTAAACATAGAATAGAGAATGTGTTACTCCACAGACATTATGATAGCTAAGACATCACCAAGTGATAGGAATTTTTCAGCTCCCTTTTAATTTTATGGAACCATTGTTGTAAATGTGTTCCTTCACTGACAAAAATGTCATTGCACAGCCCATGATGTAGTACCTGGGATGTTTTTCCAACAAATCAAAAAAGAAAGAAGGCTGGGTGCTCAAGTCTATAATCCCAGTACTTTGGGAGGCCAAGGTGAGAGGACTGCCTGAGCCCAGGGGTTTGAGACCAGCCTGGGCAACTTGGCGAGACTTCATCTTTACACTAAATAAAAAAGTTAGCTGGGCATTATAGCGCGTGCCTGTAGTTCCGGTTACTTGGAAGAATGAGGCGAAAGGATCACCTGAACCCAGCAGATTAACGTTGGGATGACCATGAGCATGCTACTGTACTCCAGCCTGGGTGATGGAGTGAGACTCCAACTCAAAAAAAAAAAAAAAGAAAAGAAAGAAAAAAGAATGCTGAGGAAATGTTAAGTTAGATATAAAACTGGTTAATATCCTAAAGAGCAACAAAACCATAACCTGAGGGTGGTTAATCAAAATAGTTTACAGAGTTGTTGATATCTGTAATACTAATCAATTTTTCAACAAAGGTACATAGCTCTGATCATATGACCCTAAGGTGGCTTATTTGAAAATTCTCTTAGCATGGCAATAAGATGTCATGAGACCATCTTTGTCTTACAGTCAATTTGGGGATATATTTTCTCAACATGTCCTTCCCCCTCAATCCCCTCACTAATACTAAGCTACATGTGCACCTCCATATATGAATCAAAATAGGTAAGTCCCCCCAAAAGTGGTTGAGATAATAAAACAGAAACAAAGTTTTACAACCCCATGTGTTGCCTTATGAATGTTTCCATCATGATTAATACTCAAGTAGAAAGTTTGAGGGCTTTCTGCAAACAACTGTTGCAGGCAGAATTCTAAACAAGGAATGAAGCTGAATAGGTATTTGCAGAAATCCCCAACAACACTATGAATTTTGATTGTGAGACTCCAATAAATACTGAGAAAGCCAAAAGAATATTATCATCTGCTTTCCTTATCCTCAGGAAATTCATAATCCCGTCTAGTTTAACAGACAAAAAATGATAGGAAAAAACATAAGCTTGGTTACAATTACATTCAACTTCATGTTGCAATTTTATTTTATTTTATTTTTGAGTTGGAGTCTCACTCGGTTGCCCAGACTGGAGTGCAGTGGCCGCTCCCGGCCACCACAGCCTCGCCTGCTGGGCTCCAGAGATCCTTCCACCTCAGCCTTCCGAGTAGCTGGAATTACAGGCATGTACTACCACACCTGGCTGATTTTTTGATTTATTGTAGAGATGAGGTCTCGCTGCCCAGGCGGGTCTTGAACCAGCGGGCTCAGGCAATCCACTCACCTCAGCCTCCCAAAGGCGCGGGATTACAGGCTGAGCCACCGAACCCAGCTCATGTTGCAATTTTAATAGGACTAGGAGAATAATGATTACTGAGAAACTAGGGGAGGCTTCACAGGAGAGGCAGGAATTGAGTTGGTCTAGAGGAAAGTAGGTGTTATGAGCTGAGTTGTAGTGTCAAGAACTGTGAGAAATAAATATCTGTTGTTTATAAACCACTCTGTCCGTGTGCTTTTGTTATAGCAGCCTTAATGGACACACAGCAGCACTCAAATCTGAAATTATAAAATTTATTTTTAGCTTGTTTATCACTTGTCTCCCCACACTAGAATGTGAGCTCAATAAGATAAGACCTCAGCTCTCGAATTGACCACTATATCCCCAGTACCTAGAACATGTCCTAACAGTACGTAGGTGCTGAATAAGTATCTGTATCAAATGAATGAAATGTCCTGAAAAATGCAGTTAAAAGAAGATTTTCTTTGAGAGGCATGGAAAAGTCAGACAGGCAATTCTGGTGAATATTGGAAGAGACTTCTCGCTGACTTTCCTTTGCTTTAAGGGTGGCAAAACTGAGACTGTAGAGAAACTACAAATGCTGTGCAAGGGACCAGCATGGGGGACAGAGGACCAGCCCTGGAGCAGATCAGAGAGGTTTGTCCAAACCACACACAACAGAAACATGCACACACATATACACACAGGCATGCTGTGTTACCCGTATGTGAAAGGGAAAGTTAAACTTGGGGCAAAGACTAAAGGTTTAAGCTTTAGACATTCTTGGCTGGGTGCCAAAGTTCACACCTATAATCCCAGCACTTGAGGAAGACGAGATGAGAGGATTGTTTGAACTCCGGAGTTCGAGATCAGCCAAGGAAGTATAATGAGACCTTGTCTCCATGAAAACCAAAAAATTAGCTGAGTGTGGTGGCACGTACCTGTAGTTCCAGCTACTTGCGAGGCTGAGACAGGGGTATTGTCTGAGCCCAAGAGGTCATGGCTGTGGTCAGCTGTGATCGTGCCACTGTCCTCCAGACTCAGATGAATTAATGAATGCATTGATTGATTAATTAAGACATTATTTTGTATAGCAAGTCAAAATCTCATGAAGAGTGTGTAAAATAACATATATCACATTATTCTGTTATATATATTACAAGTTACATGAGGAAATTGAAACCCTCTGCAGCCCTGCCCAAGTAGAGGGAACCATTTAGGGCTATTCAAAACGATTAGGATTGGCAACTCTTGACACCAGAATGAATGGCTGCCTTGGTTCAGCTGTTCTTTTTTTTTTTTTTTTTTTTACCATTTTTGACAAGTGCATTTGAATGACCATTATTGTTTTATTCATGTTAGGTTTATCATTATTGCAGTTAACCTCATATTTACTTTGGCTACTATCCTTCTTTGAAAGTCTTTGACATTTCAGTTGGTTTTGATTTGTCTTTTTGGTAACACTCCATGAATAACAACTTAAATTTAAATAGTGCTTTTCAGCTTACAAAAAATGTATTATCATTTTCACCCTTGAACAACTCTGAGGGATAGACAGAGATTATTCTTTCTATTTTATAGGTGAGGAAACTGAGGTTTAGCAAGGTCATAGGTATGGAGTATGGCAGAGCCAAAACTCAAATACAAGTCTTTTGACTTCTACGATGTTTTTCTCACATGACAGGATGCTCATCACTATGCCAGTCTAGCTGGTAAAGTTCCAACACCTACACCGATTAGATGTGCTTATGTTTACATGCACACTCATATGCACCAGCTGTCAAACAAATGAAAATCAAAGAAAACCCCAAGGAGAACTCACAATATTATTTTGCTCTGCATCCTCAGAAAAAGAAGAGAGGCAAGGAAACTCACTATCACCATTTCTTCCCAGCAGAAATTTTAAAGTTCCTTTTCCCCCACCAGGTGTTTGTATAATGTTACTCAAATCTGATGTTCTTTTGAGCGATTTGGGAGAACCACTTTGACCACCAAAAATATCCTCAGGGGCGGGAGAGAAATTAGTAAGAATAAGTCAAGCGGTAAATTCTAACCAGGCCGCTATATAATATTCAAGTTAAAACTGAACCAAGTTTATTTAAATAAAGAACCAGAGAAATGGCAGATGGCAGACCTAAGAAGGTGGTTTGGGGGAGAGAAAAGCCAAGATTCTAAGAGGAAAAAATTGTGTAAAGCAGGATCCCAGTTGGTCTTTGGTATTCAATTCGTCTTCTTCCAGGTATTTAATCTCCTTCCAGTTTTCCAGAATTTCATTACATTGTCCTAGTTTAAATATTATTAAGCATAATCCAACACATCCACTGAGTTGATGGAAGGGTGAAGGACCAAGCATGCTAGCTTGTTATTAAAGATACCACCACAAGTCTGGGGTTCAATAATTAAATTTACTCATCCTCAAAGGTAAAATTAAGTCCCAGCTTATACATTACCTGGTGTTGTCACATATTTCTGGTATATAAGCAACACTTTCAGCTCTCTAGTGACTACCTTAGAGACAATTAATGCTAGAGCTAGATAAGATTTAAGAGAAATTCCAACTCTTATTTTTAACAAAATGAAGAACCCAAAGGGATTTGTTTAGATGTGTATAACTAGACAAGAAATAAGTACTGGTCTTTAAGTGGGGAAAAAAAAAAGCAAGAAACAGAGTGCATATAGCATGCTGTAATCTATGTTTTAAAGGGACATATGTTACATGTACATATACATAGAAGAGCTGAAAAATATTGGGAAATGAGAAAAGTTCTTGCTTCAAAGAGAAGGAATTTTAGATATTGGAGAACCAGAATTTGGAGGAAACTTTACTTTCTGCTAGATTCCTTTGCTACTAATTAATAGTTCACACATCCATCACACTACTAAGAGCATAAGCTTCTTGATGGTAAGGCCCAATGACCATACTATACTCATATTTGTGATCCTGGGTGGGCCTAGCATGGTTTCTAGTAGGAATTCAATAAATTACTAGTGAGTAGTTATGGTAGATGTTCTTTTTCTACCTAAAACAAATGTAACTATTAATTAGCATAAATCAATATTAATTGCATGACTCTTTCCAAATGGCTTATAATCATCATTCTTACAAGAACAGAAAATAACAGGTTTATGTATTCTCTCATTTTTCCAGTCATATATTATTAAGAGTACACTTGAAATAAACAATTCTTGGGACTATTCTGATTTATAAAATGAGGAAAATTGTATTAATCTTTTTGCTGACAATTTTTTTTCATTTTTCCCCCAAAGGGTAAAAAAATGATTAGTTAGTATATTTAGGAAAATTGTAAAGCAGTGAATTTTATGGTAGGGACTCATATTAAATATTTTCTTAGGTGCTTCTTATTAACCACTCCTTCTGTAGCCTGTTTACACTCTTGGCATCGCCCTTGAATCGGATATTGCAAAGTCAATGCACATTTTCTAAGAAGTGGAAAACTATGATCCAGAATCAAGTAAGGCAGAAGCAAAGAAAATAAACTCCCATGAGAATGGAAATTAAATTATTTATAGACAGAATTGTTTTCAAAGTTTTCCAGAAGATACATTAAAAATTGTGAGAAACTTGCCACTTCCTCTCTCTGTCTCTCTCTCCCTCCTTTTCTCCCAGCATTCAACTTGAGATTCAGATTTTCACTAAGCCCCTTAACAAGATGTGAGCTATGTGTAGTGGGTGTGTGCCCAGTATCAATATCAGAGTAGGGGTCGGGGACTGAACAGACTTAAGTATGTACCACACCTGCCCTCTAGTGTGCATTTGCCAACACTGCATTTCCCGGACTGTTTGGTTTTCAGCTTAGCGTGTTTCCCAAACAGGTTTTTTTCAAACTGGTTTTTATAAACAGATAAACCCAGTGTATATTTACTCTGTGAACTGCCAATTTGCAAAGAGTGCTATTGCAGGGCTTAAAAGCAGTTTATTCTTGTGAATAGTTAAACATCTTCCCCCAGCTTATTTATACAGATAATTTACTTTGTAAATGATTTTCTTTCATAAAAGTACAAAGATAGACTTTAATAGCCCCATGAGTCACATTCTAAACAAATGACTTCATAGTATTTGAACAGACAAAATAAACGTGCATCAGGACGATAGTGATGCTTTAAATGACATTTTCCTGCTGTCACATAAAGAGGCATTTTCCTCCAATTCAGAGGACTTCAGTTTTCTGTGGCTAAGTCAAAGCAATCACAAGGCATCTGGCAGATGAAAAATCTCTGCTGTGGCATAAAGTTTCCAATTAGAATAGAATTCTGGAACTTATTAACAAAGTCTAACTTGTCACCAGGTTTGCCTCTTTTTATCAAAATTGATTCTACCTGTTTGGATTAGGTTCCATGCAAATACGGGATGCCCAAAATGTTTTAAAGGAGAGGGAACTTCACTTCTGTCTTGGGTAAACGAATTCTAAATCTAAGGACTGGTATGACACCTCCACATTCAACCAGGGCTAAGGTTTTTTTCTAGCTTGTTTTGCCATCCTCAGTGCACAACCTTCATCTTATGGTCCGAGGTGTTTGGTCCATTTCCAGGCAACATATCAGCATTCTGGTCAGCAAGAAGGAAGGGAGGACACGCCCACTCCCTTTTAGGATTCCTCTTGAAAGGCGCGCCCATTGCAACTACACACCATTGGCTACCACTTTGTCACATGGCCTGTCTGCTGAAATATCTTCCTTCTAGGCTGCTTCGTTCCCAGCTGAAAATCAGAAATACTATGCAGTACTACAAAAGAAAGGCAGACATCAACACCTGGAACAACTAGCAGTCTCTCTCATACCCTATATTCGCACCAATTGCCTTCATTTGATAGACTCTATTTATTCTTCTCTGGTTTTTGTTGTTGTTGTTGTTGTTAGATACTTCTTTGTTTCTGTAGAAAGGTAGCAACTTTCTTTTAATTTGTCTTTTACCATGAAGTTCTGGTGATAAAGACTGTGTTTTCCTGCTTTTGTTTTTTCTTTCTGTCTTAAATAAATTCGAGTCACTGGGCCTGCAGGTTTTCACCATGTTGGTGCACCTGTTCTCTTCACAGGTGATGGCTGTGCCACCTGGGCCTCTGCAGCTGCTGGGGGTGCTGCTTACCATTTCCCTGAGCTCCATCTGGCTTGTTCAGGCCGGTGCCTACTATGGGATCAAGCCACTGCCACCTCAAATTCCTCCTCAGATGCCACCGCAGATTCCACAATACCAGCCCCTGGGTCAGCAAGTACCTCACATGCCTTTGGGCAAAGATGGCCTAGCCATGGGCAAGGAGATGCCCCACTTGCAGTATGGCAAAGAGTATCCACACCTTCCCCAATATATGAAGGAGATTCAACCAGTGCCAAGGATGGGCAAGGAAGCAGTACCCAAGAAAGGCAAAGGTAACTTCATACTTCCATGCTGTGATAAAACAACAGCTTTCCAAGTGCCTAAATTATGGGATAGGTGTGAAGGAGAAGCTACATTTTAGAAACTTTTAACTGAGAATTTGTTACTGACATGTATTAAGTGCCTACTGTGTTCTAAATCCTACTCTTGACAAGTTCAAGTCTTAAAGGTACAGTTAAAATTACCATTTTATGTTTTGCCTGATTATTTTCATTAGCATGAAATGAAACAAAACATATTTAATGAGAAATAGTCTCATTATGTACTCAAAAATCAGTTACTCATATAGGTACTCGAAAATTCAGGAACTATCTAGCAAGCAATTATTTTGTGTCAGGCGCGGGGTCAGATGCTGGGGCATAAAGTAGTAGGGAAAAAAAAAGAAAGGTAATAAATTGGTCTTCTGAAGTGGGAGAATAATGTTGTAAGGACCTGTTGTATTAAAATTACATGAAGCCTTTTGCAAACTTGGTATTAGATATATGCAAGTGTTTTTAATACTGCTGTAATGAAGCTACACATGTCAATCAATAAATAAATAGAGAAAGAAACTAAGTACAGACAGCACCTAGGGAAGATACCTGAAAATCTCTCCTGTTACTTCCTAGGCATATTTACTAGTTATTCAGCACCTGTCAGATCCCCCTCCCTGTGATAGACAATTATAAATTCAGTTGGTTTATCTGAAGTTCTCAGAAGCCTAGCATTTGTGCGAAAAAAAAGTTGCATCATCAGAGTAGCAGTTGCCTTTGAGGAAATGTAGGCCATTTCCAAGAGTCCCTACCATGCAGGAAGCGCCACCTCTAGAGAACTACTGGATTTGGCGCTAAGAGGCCTAGAAGCCTGGATGCCAGAAATGAGGGAGCCCCAGTCATTTGATATTTTTGAGCCTGTTTTTCTTCATCAAAATAAGATTGCTGAGAAAACCATACAAGGTAAGTAAAGGGCTGGGTAAATGCTAAAGCACCATAAGAACTCTGAGTTGCTACAACTGGTTGTTCAACAAATCCTCAGTAAGGACAGAGCACTGTGCTAAACTAGACACCAGAGGTTTCTGAGGAATAAGATGTGACAAGACATTCCCTTGATGTAGTAACTTCACAATTCTCTGCTTAGAAATAACACACCTGGCCAGGTGCGGTGACTCACATCTATAATCCCAGCACTTTGGGAGGCTGAGGCGAGAGGATTGCTTGAGCCCACAGGTTTAAGACCAGCCTGGGCAATTTGGCAAGACCTCATCTCTACAACAAATAAAAAAATTAACTGGGAGCAGTGGTGCATGCCTATAGTTCCAGCTACTTGGAAGACTGAAGCGGAAGGATCACCTGAGCCAAGCAGGTTGAGGCTGCAGTGGCCGTGAGTGTGTCACTGCACTCCAGCCTGGGCAACAGAGTAAGACTCCAACTTGAAGGAAGGAAGGAAGGAAGGAAGGAAGGAAGGAAGGAAGGAAGGAAGGAAGGAAGGAAGAAAGGAAGGAAGGACATACCTGAATAGTATCTTTCAGCATAAGAGAAGTATTCCCAATTTTCCTTTCTTTAGGGGCTGGTATTCTACTTAAAAAATTATCTCAGCAATTTGTTTTCCTCTTTCTTGAATGGCTTGCCTGGTCTTTGATACTTCTTGTACTTATTCAAATGGGTACTCATATTTTAAAAGAACACGAGTTGTTTCTATTGTGTTCCCTTGCAGTAGTGAAAAGTACAATGGTCAGAATTAAGTTGTTACTAGTAGTTACCAGATATTGGGACCATACATTTCATTCCTTCACACTAGCCATTCATCCCAGCAGCGTGAGAGTTTACCTGCTAGGCATGGCAAAGTCATTATAACACCCATGTGCTTTGTAGTTCGATAATAATGTGAGAAAGTGTGACACTTTCACATCTATTCTCTAATCTTGTAGTGTGTTTATATCATCCTTGCTGTACAGATAGGCAAGCAGAAATGCTGATAGCTTAAGGGACCCAGTGATAGTCTCATGTCAAGGCCAGAAAGATAAGCAAAGTCTCCTGCTCCTAAACCAAGTGCTCTTCTTTATCATACAGCTTGTCATTCTAAAATATCTTATTCACATTTCCTATTATAAAAACAAAATTTGCATGTGAAAAATGTATTAAATTGAATAACTCATAGTTGAGGCTTAGGAAATCCTACAGCACATTAAAGAAATCAAGCAAATCTATTGACTCTAAAGGACAGTTGTGGAAAGGTGTTATTGAACCACATACAAAATAAAATACTTCTATTCTTTCCTGAGTTCACATAATAATGGTGTTCATCATCCTCACCACACAGTATTTAAGCATAAGAGGAAAGATTATTTAGCCACAAGTTATTATATTTTTCAGAAAACCAGCCAGGCACAGAAAGACAAATACTGCATGTTCTTATGTATATGTGAAATCTAAAACAATCAAACTCATGGAAGGAGAGAATAGAAGGGAGGTTACCAGAGGACTTGGGCATGGGAGAAAGATAGGGAGGTGATGGTCATAGGGCACAAAGCCTCAGTTAGACAGGAGAAATAGTTTGGTTGTTGGAATATATTGCACAGTATGGTGAATATAGTTAATAATAATGTACTGTAGCCGGGCTCGGTGGCTCAGCCTGTAATCCCGCGCCTTTGGGAGGCTGAGGTGAGTGGATTGCCTGAGCCCGCGGGTTCGAGACCCGCCTGGGCAGCGAGACCTCATCTCTACAATAAATTTAAAAAAAAAAAAAAAATCAGCCAGGCGTGGTAGCGCATGCCTGTAATTCCGGCTACTTGGAAGGCTGAGGCGGAAGGATCGCCGGAGCCCAGCGGGTCGAGGCTGCAGTGGCCGGGAGCGGCCACTGCACTCCAGTCTGAGTGACAGAGTGAGACTCCAACTCAAAATTAAAATAATAATAATAATAATAATGTACTGTATACTTCAAAATCGCTGAGAGTATATTTCTAATGCTCTCACCACAAAAAAATAAGTTTTTGAGGTGATAGATATGTTTGACTTGATTTACTTATTCCATATTGTATTCATAAATCTTAACATCTTAACATTTTGAGTCCCATAAATAATATACAACTATAAACTGTCAGCTTGCAATAATTTTTAAAAATAAAATTAAAACAAAAAACTAGGTCATAGAAAAATACAACATAACTTTAAGTAGAAATAAAATAGAAAAAAATGGATAATAATTCCAATATTGTTTAAAATATGTGCACGTGTGCACATGCACACACACACACACACACACACACACACACACACAAGCCTAGAATTCATGAGATGAAAATACATGTAAATGTCAAGTGATTATCTGAGTTAGCATTGATTTTTCTTTATACACCTTCGAGTTTTCCAAATTCACTGTAATGAACATGCCATCCTCTCCACAAGTCTTATACTTGGAAAAATGTTTCTTCATCACTTTTTAGCTTTTTTACTTAACCAATGTTGACACAAGCAGCTGCACATATAAGTTCTCAAAAATACCTCAAATACAGCAAAGAAATCATCAGCTTGATTTTTCTTTAAGTCCTGGAAGATGAGCGTATTATTCCTAGTTAATAGGCAAATGATTGTTATTTCATTAATATGCGGGATAATCCATGTTAATTAATCTGTCTGTCTCTCCCTCCCCTTCTCTCTCTCTCTCTTTTCTCTTTCCCAGTAGAAATACCATTAGCCAGCTTACGGGGGGAACAAGGTCCCCGTGGAGAGCCCGGCCCAAGAGGACCACCTGGGCCCCCCGGCTTGCCAGGTCATGGGATACCTGGAATCAAAGGAAAACCAGGGCCACAGGGGTATCCAGGAGTTGGAAAGCCAGGCATGCCTGGAATGCCAGGGAAGCCAGGAGCCATGGGCATGCCTGGAGCAAAAGGAGAAATTGGGCCCAAAGGGGAAATCGGGCCTATGGGGATCCCAGGGCCACAAGGACCTCCGGGGCCTCACGGGCTTCCTGGCATTGGGAAGCCAGGTGGGCCAGGGCTACCAGGACAACCAGGAGTAAAGGGTGATCGAGGACCCAAAGGACCACCGGGACCTCCAGGCCTTCAGGGTCCCAAAGGAGAGAAGGGCTTCGGGATGCCAGGCCTGCCAGGCCTAAAGGGTCCTCCAGGGATGCATGGCCCTCCCGGCCCCGTGGGGCTGCCAGGAGTAGGCAAACCAGGAGTGACAGGCTTTCCTGGGCCCCAGGGCCCCCTGGGAAAGCCAGGGCCTCCGGGAGAACCTGGGCCGCAAGGCCCTATTGGGGTACCAGGGGTTCAAGGACCTCCTGGGATACCTGGCGTTGGAAAACCAGGCCAGGATGGGATCCCTGGCCAGCCAGGATTTCCAGGTGGCAAAGGAGAGCAGGGACTGCCAGGGCTGCCCGGACCCCCAGGCCCTCCAGGGATAGGGAAACCAGGCTTCCCAGGACCCAAAGGAGACCGGGGCATGGGGGGTGTTCCTGGGGCTCTTGGACCACGAGGGGAGAAAGGACCCATAGGTGCCCCTGGAGTTGGGGGTCCCCCAGGAGAGCCAGGCCTGCCTGGGATCCCAGGTCCCATGGGTCCTCCGGGTGCTATTGGTTTTCCTGGACCCAAAGGAGAAGGTGGGATTGCGGGCCCTCAGGGGCCACCAGGTCTCAAGGGTGAGCCAGGGCTTCAAGGCTTCCCAGGAAAGCCAGGTTTCCTTGGTGAGGTAGGGCCTCCTGGCATGAGGGGTTTGCCAGGGCCCATAGGGCCCAAGGGAGAAGCTGGGCACAAAGGCCTGCCAGGGCTCCCTGGTGCTCCAGGGCTTCTCGGACCGAAGGGAGAGCCAGGAATCCCAGGGGATCAAGGATTACAGGGCCCCCCAGGCATCCCGGGGATTGCAGGCCCTAGTGGCCCCATTGGACCACCGGGAATTCCAGGCCCCAAAGGAGAACCAGGCCTTCCAGGGCCCCCTGGGTTCCCTGGTGTCGGGAAACCCGGAGTGGCAGGACTTCACGGCCCCCCAGGGAAGCCAGGCGCTCTTGGTCCTCAAGGCCAGCCTGGCCTTCCGGGGCCCCCAGGCCCTCCGGGGCCTCCCGGACCCCCAGCGGCGATGCCCCCGACACCACCGCCCCAAGGCGAGTACCTGCCAGATATGGGGCTGGGAATTGATGGCGTCAAACCCCCGCGTGCCTACGGGGCTAAGAAAGGCAAGAACGGAGGGCCGGCCTACGAGATGCCTGCGTTCACCGCCGAGCTGACCGCACCTTTCCCGCCGGTGGGGGCCCCGGTGAAATTTGACAAGCTGCTGTACAACGGCAGACAGAACTACAACCCGCAGACGGGCATCTTCACCTGTGAGGTCCCCGGCGTCTACTACTTTGCGTACCACGTTCACTGCAAGGGGGGCAACGTGTGGGTCGCTCTGTTCAAGAACAACGAGCCCGTCATGTACACATACGACGAGTACAAAAAGGGCTTCCTGGACCAGGCGTCCGGGAGCGCGGTGCTGCTGCTCAGGCCGGGAGACCGGGTGTTCCTTCAGATGCCCTCGGAACAGGCCGCGGGACTGTACGCCGGGCAGTACGTGCACTCCTCGTTTTCAGGATATTTATTGTATCCCGTGTAAACAAGAAAAGAAAAAAAAAAAAAAAAAAAGAAAGAAAGAGATTTAATAGAAGAAAAGAAAATGCACCTGACAAATGAAAAACATGAATTGCTTCGAAACATTTATATAGTTGGAAAGTTATATTTAAGTGAAAATTTGGACCATCGTGTACAAATAAAAACTAAGATGCATGTTTAATACTCTGCACAGCAGCTTGTAATTGAAAATGATGGGATAGATTTATGTATCAAGTACTGACACTCGGTTGTACCCACTGGAATCAGATTAGCTGTTGTATGTTATACGCTTCCACGATAACCTGCTTATTCAGATCAGTCGAAATATATCAGTATGAAAGAACATAGCTAATGAAAGTCACTCACTCATATTGTTTACTTTAAAATATTTATAAATATGCCTTAAAGAAATATCAGTGATAACAAGTACATACCGTATTTACTTAATTTCCTCTGTATTTGTGCAGATACTTTGACGTGGAATGTGGTGGGGGGAGGGGTCTGTAGTGTTACTGCTCATAATGGGAGGGGACTTTAGTCAAAGGGATGTTTCTCCTGTGTCAGATGCTGTGTTTTTTAGTAATAGGAGTCCTAGTCAGAGTCGTTTTTGGTGTCTCCAAAAGAACATGTGAACCCATCGACCATTTTGAATGGACTCAGTGCCTTCTCTGTATTTCGCACTGGGTAAGACACTTTTGTGGAGCATTACACAGTGCCCCACAAGGAGCTAACAAGCTAGCTGGGAGACATGAGTAGTGATTAACTCATTTATTCCTCAAGAGTTTCTATTTTTTTTTCTGTGACTTATTTTTCTTTTTTCTTCTGTTCACGTAATTTTCACTATGGACCATCTAATATAAACACCTGGAAGTTACAGGACAAAAATAACCCTTCCTCCAAGAACTTTCTGGTTTTGTGGAATGTTTATTTTGAACAGAAGTTATCGATTGTGCTTACATACATTAAAAATTCCCCTCCTTTGCCTACACACACAAACAACCACAGTGAGGTTTCAGTCATGAAGATACCAGTATTTTACAGTAGTTGTAAATGTGGAAGAAATTTCCCTGTGTAATATGTATGCAAATTGACGTGTCATCTGAAGTTCCAAAGTCAATTTCTAAAATCCAAACCATCTTTATTGGGGAGAAGGGTAGTTTCAGAATTACATAGAAAAAAGTTAATTTTTCTTTGAAAACGTAATTCTGAAATTTGAAATTTAAAAACAAATGTGCTGTTTCCAGGTGTAGGTGCTAACATTGTAGGAAAAGAACTGTTTCTTTGGAAGCAACCTGTGGAAGAGCTGTCTAGAATGTCAAGGGGCAACAACAGCTCCAGCTTTTTCTATCACCCTATACAGCACAAGTCAAGGATCAAAACAAGTTTGAAAAGGAGAAATAACTATTTCTCCAGGTCTTCACTTAGGCACATACTGCCTTGGTCATTCTAATCTGGTCTCAAAACAGAGAAAAGCCAATTCGAGTTTGCTATTAGCCTGCTGCTGGCACTATTAGCCACTTGGAGCAATAATGTGGGATTATGGTGGTGGAATCTTGTATCTTTTTGTCAAAATTAAAACAGTGAGGAGTTGAGGAGATAGATATAGATGAAAAAATACACAAATACAGTATAAAAACACATGGAAATGTGTCTTTGTCAAATCTGAATCATTTTTACCATCACAAAAATTCTTCTCTTGGCCTAATATCTCTTTAGGATACAAGCACCATTTCTTCTCGATTTTTAAGAGAAATTAATTAATTATCACAGGGTTTTTTATTCACTGCTAATTATATAACACATGTTTCCCATCAAAACAATGTTCTACCCAACCTTCATTTTCAAAGCAGACAGCATTTATGTAGTCAAATATCTTTTGTGTTGGTCTTGAAGATGCTGGTTTGGGGGCTGATGACCATGAAAACAACATGGACCACTGGGCTCCTTCTGCTAAATAGTTGCATTGAAATGGCTTGAAAGCAAGTCGAATCAGGTGATTTGTAAAATTGTATTTATCTGTACATGTATGGGCTTTTAACTCCCATCAAGCAAGAGAGACATTATCTCTTTAGTCAAAACCAAATTTCACTTTTCAAAATGTCTTCCAACTTATTTATTGGTTGTCACTCAATTGCCTATATATATGTGTGTGTGTGTGTGTGTATTATCAGGCATAGGCTTCTAACTTTCAGATGAGGGAGGAGCAAAATCTATGCCAAATACTGTGTATTCTACAATGGTGCTAATCTCATACCTAAATAGTACTCCACTTAATTTAAAAAAGAGTTTTAAATAATTAACTATGTGCCTATGTTTCCCTTGTAAGTGCTGCACATCATGTTAATACATTAGTAGAAAAGAAGATGAAACAACCACATGTTCTAAAGTCAAGGGATCATGCTATAATCCCTATTTAATTCAAAATCAACTAGAACTTTTCCATATGAAATGGACCAAACTGGCATTATTGTTATTTAAATACAGAATTTTAATGCAGTATGACATCCCACAGGGGAAAAGAATGTTTGTAGTGGGTGACTGTTCTCAAATATTTTACAGAATACAATGAACGGTGAACAGACTGGTAACTTGTTTGAGTTTCCATGATAGATTTGAGACTTGTCAATAGCAAATCATTTTTGTATTTAAATTTTTGTACTGATTTGAAAAAAGTCATTAAATATCTTTAAAAGTGTGTTTCTCATCTTGTTCATATCACTCAGCTGACACTGAACCTCAAGTTTTTAAAAAAATTCATAATTGTATTAATTAGCTGCTGAAATAGAGACCTAAAGTGAGCATAATTTATACAGAACAAGGTATTACTCTTTGACATAAGATTTCCTAGGATAAGCAGTCTGGGACTCACATGGGAGCTCCAATCAAGGGCCCAGGTTCCTTCTGTCTTGTGGCCCTTTCACCCGAGGGTGTTGTCCTCATCTCCAGAATACTAGTCCAGAATACTAGTCATCACAGTCACACTCCAGCCCCTGGGGGATAAACAAAGCTGGAAGGGTAGGGCATGCTTTTTGTCTTAAAGGACTCAGCTATTAAAGCAGCTACTTGAATCAATCCCTCCCACATCCCATGGCTCTGAATTTCATCACACTGCCACAATAAGCTGCAAGGAAGTTGAACATTTATTCTAGGTAATATGCCCAGGGAAGATCAGGGGTTCCATTAATATGGGAGAAGGGAGAATAGGTAATAAAGGACAATTAGCTGCTACATCTGTCACATCCATCCTAAAATTTAAAAATGGCCACAGACCTCTCTACACACACACACACACACACACACACACACACACACACACACACACACACCAGTCTTCAAATATTCCACTCTATTTCATTCTGCCATATGCGAGCCTGATATCTTGAGGGGATATAGAGGTGAGCAGAGTTACAGGGCAGAAGCAGACCTGTTTGAAAAAACTATGGGTCTTAATAAGCATCACTGAGAAGGAAAGAATTCTTTTGTGATGATTTATGAAGGCCAGCATAATCATAACCTATCATGTCTAAAATATTATACAGGGATTATTCAAATCATTCAGTACAAAAGTAGGTACCACCAGCCTATGGTTGGTTAACTTGCTTATTTAAACCATCAGGCAGGAAGCTCAAGAACAGAGCTTCCATTCCCATGTAACTTATTTCATTCTACAGCCAAAGATACTTCATCACAGTCATCATGTTGGCATACAATGTTGTTACAGAAGTGAATGGAAGGATAGATACCAGAAATGGAGGCAGGAAGGAATAAACATTTAGGATTCAGAATGCTGGACAAGCAGGGCAAATCTGTCATCACTATGACTGAAGAAAGGAATTCAAAACATATATCTTACTTACAGTGGGTATAGCATTCCTTTATGTTAAAACAAAACACTAACAAATAGTTCCTACTTTGTGTCTGACACCCTAAGCAATGTGAGGCATACAAAAGCAACAGAAAACATATTCCTTCTCCTTAAAAAATAAAATAAATATATCTTCTGCTTGGAGGATGCCAAGATGTTTATTAAACAGGCAAGTTATTTCCAAGAATAGGATGGCGTGATACCGACTGGATGCATACATGTTAGAGAATTTTAGAAGGAGAAAGATGGTTCCATGCTGCCTCTTCCTGGGAGAAGCTTCTCTGACTTGTCTGCCAGGTAAACTCCTCCTCACCCTCAGGGCACAGAAGAAGCATTACCTTCTGTTTAAACTTTCCCTGTTTTTTAAATTCAGTCGTTTTCTGCCCCACATCACCAACCTGCCTTGTACATTCTTCTGCTCCTTCACTTTTTCTGCTTTGTACATGAAACTCTTGTCTGTCTCCCCTATGAGAGTATAAGCTTCTTGAGAGCAGGTGCCTTATTCTTTCATCTTTGCATCCACGGCTCACCACAGAGCTGGTCCAATACTAGGGTTCAGGGAAGAATGAATCTCTCAGGGATGCTGGTGGGGGGTGGGGGGACATCCTTAACTGGATGTGAGATTAGACTGAATGGCAGGAAATCCCTTTCCACTCTGGCATTCCAAGATTAAACAGGAGCTAACTAAGGGATAAAACTTAATTTCATATTGCTTTCTAGAGAAGGTGATTTTTAAAGAAATGCAGAATTTGGATAAAGCGAGTGTGAAATTATCCCAAGAGAAATAGCCTCTCCTATGTGGAAGCCGGGTATATATGTGTTCTAGGCTAGGGGTGGGAAGGAAGGGAAAGAAGCTGAGATCAGGAAAATGGTCTGACAAGAACAGAGCATCTACCCAAGGACTAGTAAAGAAAACCAATAACTAGAGGAGGATCACGTGATGCAGTGCTTTGCATGTAGGGAAGAGCCCTTTCTATTTTATCTAATACATAATAGGAAACCATTATAGGCCCTTCAGTGCAAAAATGGTGTAAAGATAAGTATTTCAGAAAAATTATTTTGATGATTCTATGAAGTTGATACTGGAGAAGGGAAGATACAGGTAGCAAAACCAATTAAGGGACCAGAGCAGCTCTCATGCAGAAATGAAATGTTGGGTGACAGTGAAGAGCCTTCACAGGCCTCACAAGTAAGGAGGGTAGGGCAGATGGGTTCAGGTGTCAGGAGGTCAGGGTTTAAGAACTGTGTGACCACAGAGCTAGAGGAATTGAAATAAAGAACAATGGACAAATGGAAGTCAGTTGAAAGACAGGATTGAGTGTGAGGACAATACAAGATGACCTTATAAGAGAGAAGGAAACTTAACCCCACAGCAATTTCCTCCCGTTGATAAACTTGGAAGACAGAGATGGTGCCACCAACAGAAAAAGATAGTCTACTAGGAGTGCCCACTCCAGGCAGGGGACAGGAAAAGCACACAGTTGATTTACACTTGCTGACTTTGACCTGATGGTGGGTGTATTAGTTTGCTCGGGCCACTGTAACAGAGTAACACAGACTGGGTAGGCTTAAATGACAGAAATTTATTTCTCACAGTACTAGAGAAAATCTTGGAGAAGTCCAAGACCAAGATGCCCTCGGGGTTGGTTCCTTCCCTTGGTTTGTTGATGGTCATCATCTCCCAGTGTCCTCACATGGTCTTCCCTCTGTGTCCTAACCACCTCTTTTCATAAGGACACCAGTCTTTTTGGATTAGGGCCCACCCTTGTGACCTCATTTTAACTTAATGATCTTTAAAGGCCCTGGGTCCAATACAGTCACATTCTTAGGTACAGGGGGTTAGGGATTCAACATAGGCATTTGAGGGGTGGGAGACACAATTCAGTCCCTAACAAAGGGGGTCACCTGTGTCTCACAAGTGCATTTGCTAGGAAGACAAAGGATAGGTCTATACGCCTGGAGAGCAGGGAGAGAAAAGACTGATTTGAAATTAGTAGCCCCATTTGCAGACAAAAATAAACTGCTTTATAATTTCCACCTTTGTTACTGCAGGAAGTTAGTTCAACAAATTGTTTCATCAAAGATACAGCAAAGGGAAACATCCAATATAATTACAAATAAATTCCAAATATACAAAGCTATCATGGAGTTTAAAACAAACATGTTTTGCTATATTTGGGGAGTTTTCATTTTTAATGGTTCTTAATAATATTAAAATGCAAATGTGTATGATCATTCCATATCCTGAATAACAAAAGACGTGATGAAGTAGCCTTAGTGTTATTTATTTTTTAAATCACTCTTTCATAGAATTTTTTATGTTTTCTTTTATTTTCAGAACCAATACTTGTATCAGGATAAATCTGATTTTCAAATAGATTATTTTTTATAATGTCAAAATAGCTATTAATGAGTCTTCATATTAGAATTTTTTTTTTCTAATTCCTGGGGATAAGTGTAATGGAATTTATATCAAAGCGGGGCACATCATCCACATTAACAAGTGATTCAGAAGCATTTCGTGTGTGTTACTGAAACACAGGACCATCTAATCAAATTTTCCTGTGAGGCATCCAGAACCTTTCCAGAGACTTCTTTCTCTTTGCTATCTTACTGGAAGTAAAAATAGATTTTTGTTCGAATCAAAAACACTTCTAAATGAAAGTTTATAAATCTTGTGGAGATCCACATTTCACATGACTTGTTAAAACCACAAAGACCTAAAAAATTAATTTTGTAATGAGTACGCCAAGTGAGTTCTCATCTGACAAGTGAGTGGCTGGCAGCTAAGTTCACATCTGCTCTTTATTCGTGGGATGAGAGACACAATGGGAAAAGCTGATGGAAAGTCCACGGTTCTCCGCTTGCCTACTACTAATAATAGTTGTTTTTCCTTGCCGAAGATGATGTCGTCCTTGTTATTTGTTCTGCCAAACAAGAGTAATTTATAGAAAAAACCTGAGGGGAGGGCTCTGGTGTCCAACGGCCAGAGACCAAATCTCAGTGCCTCTATTTACCAGCTGCGATACCTTTAGCCAATTACTTAGCCTCTCTAAACTTCAGTTTTCACACCTGTAAAAAAAAGTAAATGGTAACAGTAACTACCTTCTACAGTAGCTGGCAGGGAGGATGAAGCAGGAGGGTGTGGGGTAGAGGGGTAGCCATTGCTACCATTTACTGAGTGCTAACTGAGTGCTACAAACAGCCCTAAGGATTTTTATGTATGAACTTAGTTACTCCTCATAATAACTCTGTTATTAGCTCCATTTTACAATCAAAGAAACCGAGCAATACTAACTTGTCCAAGAGCTAATAGACTACAATGCCAGGATTTTAACCCATATATCTAGCTTCATAGTCCATACTCTCAGCTATTACACTATACTGCCTCAAGGAAGGAGATAAAAGGTCTCAGTTATCTGTGAAGCAAATAACTGCCATGAGGGTTTGGGAGATGACAGAGTTCTCAGTTATTTCTGGATTATTGTCCTTACCAGAAGCAACAGAAATAGCCAGCTACAGGAAGACTATATTGACAGATGTTATGGTAACATTCCCATTCCTTAGGAGATATGAAGACAGCATGTTTTAAAAACTAAAGGGCTGGGTGTGGTGGTCCAGCATTTTGGAAGGGTGAGGTGGGAGGATTGCTTTAGCCCAGGAGTTCGAGACCAGCCTGGGCAACATAGCAAGACCTTGTCTCTACAAAACAAATTTTAAAAAGTAGCCAGACATGGTGGCATGCATCTGTAGTACCAGCTACTTGGGAGCCTGAGGTGGAAGGATCACTTGAGCCCCGGAGTTTGGGACTACAGTGAGCTGTGATCATGCCATTGTACTCCAGCCTGAGTGACAGAGACCCTGACTCAAAAAATAAAATTAAATAATAATTAAAAAATTAAGGGACCTATCTCATGCTTGTTAGGGTGACTACTATAGAAATAAGTAAATAAAAAAACAAGTGTCAACAAGGATGTGGAGAAATTGGAACCCCTGTGCACCGCTGGTAAGAATGTAAAATTGAACCACTGTGAAAACAGTATGGCGGTTCCTCAAAAAAGTAAACATATGATCTGGCACTTCTACTTCTTGGTATGTGTCCAAAAGTGTTGAAAGCGGGGACTCAAACAGATATTTGCATCATTCACAACATCTATAAGGTGGAAGCAAACTGTGTCCATCCATGGAGAGTGGCTTAACAAAACGTGGCATATAATAAAATGGAATATTATTCAGACTTCAAAAGAAGAACATTTTGATACATGCTATAACATGGATAAAATATTGAGGACATTATACTAAATGAAATAAGCCAGTAACAAAAGGCTTATATGGTTGAACTTGTATGAGGTACCCAAAGTTGTCAAATTCACAGAGACAAAAGGTAGAATGGTGGTTGCCAGGAGCTGGAAGAAGTGAAGAAGGAGGAGATTTTGTCTAATGAATCTAGATTTTCAGTTTTACAAGTTGAAAAAATTTCTGGAGATGAATGGTGGTGATGTGTATGTCCTTAATGCCACTGAAATAAAACCTAATACACTTAAAAATGGTGAAGACGATGCATTTTACCTGACGTGAATTTTATCACAACACACTTCTTAAAGTTAAAAAAAAAACTAGAGGGAAAACTACTTGTCAACGGCAATAAACCATAGGAGGTCACTGGACATGGCTTCTAGCAGCCTACCTTTCTTCCAAGTTCACCACAATGTTCACCAAATGGGTGAAGGGTCTAAGCACCACCACTACGGTGGTCCAGAAACCATACACCTAGCCTCTCCCAGGAGGGCTTCTGTACACCACTGGGGGAAGTGTCACTGACTGAGCCTCTGCTTCAGTGGGTGTTATCTTCTAGGGACCTTACCACCTGGCTGCTGGAGGCAGATGCTTCATTTTCGTCCAGTGACTCCAAAGTACAAACTAACAGGACTGGGTTTCCTGTTTTCTCTAAACCCAGATCTGCCACCTCCACGCCTATTTACTGGTTCTGAAAGTGAAGTTAAAAATCAGGCTTTTCTTTCTCAAGCTTTTCTTGAGCTCATGCGTGCTCAAGATTGAGATAAGCAAAAGTAAGCTCTAATTCAGCCACCTGACCTCACCAGGCCCTGTAGGGAGGAGGAGGTCAAATTGGATTGCCTGAGCTCGCGGGTTCGAGACCCACCTGGGCAACTTGGCGAGACCTCATCTCTACAATAAATCAAAAACTAGCCGGGCGTGGTAGTGTGCCTGTAGTTCCAGCTACTTGGAAGGCTGAGGCGGAAGGATCGCCAGAGGCCAGCAGGTCGAGGCTGCGGTGGCCGGGAGCGGCCACTGCATTCCAGTCTGGGTGAAAGAGTGAGACTCCAACTGAAAAAAAAAAAAAAAAAAAAATCATTGCCACTCTAGGCAGGGACCAGTGAAGGAACCTGAGCAGGTCTCCAAGGAACAAGGTCTCCCTCATGTGGCCAGCATGGAAACAGCAGCTCAACAAACAGGTTTCAGCGGGTTTTTTTTCTTTCTTGAA
This sequence comes from Carlito syrichta, assembly GCF_000164805.1. Lineage (NCBI taxonomy): Eukaryota > Metazoa > Chordata > Mammalia > Primates > Tarsiidae > Carlito > Carlito syrichta. The sequence goes on from NW_007250828.1 coordinate 242,920, forward strand.
TTCTGTGGGACAGGAATAGAGAGAACATACTGGGAATGGCTTGCCTTTGCTCCATGACATCTGGTACCACCGTGGGAGATCAATCAACAGCTGGTTCCTGGAATCATCCGGAGGCATCTTTATATACAGATCTGGCTGTGGATAATGCCTGTCAGCAGAGAGCCCAGCTCAGCTGTGGGCAAGTTACCTACATGTGTTCATTCCACGTGGTTTCTCTGTGTGGCCTACTTTGGGCTTTCTCAGGTGGGATGCCTGTGTCCCAAGTGAGCATTCCAAAGGAGCAAAGTAGATATGCACATGCACAGAGCTGTAAAGATTTCTGGCCTCAAAAGTCTTAGGAGACCATTTCTACCATGTTCTATTGGTTGAGGTGATAACGGTCTGCCCAGGTTCAAGGAAAGGGAACACAGTTTGCACAGACTCGATGGGAGGACTCTCAAGGTCACACTGTAAGAAGACTGCGTGGGATGGGAGATCCTGATGGCCATCCCTGGAAAACACAACCTGCCACACTGTCTACCTGGTTGTTCAAAGCCTCACCTGTGGCGGATACTCTCTGGTAGATATACGTGTGGGCCACAAAGATCCACACATTTTGTCTTCCCCAGATCTCTGTTATTGAGCCAAACAGGCTATCTTCCAGACCCTTCATCCAATCAACCACACCATTTATGACTGCTCAAGACCCTACATTTACAACTATCTCAGATTACTCTCTCCACTCAAAGGAGATGGATAAAAGCTTATACGGAAGCTCTGTCCGCTAGTATACTGTCCACTTTTGTCCTTTAGGGTCCCTTCCAGAGTGGACAACAGTGCAGTAGCTATCCATTTGCAGTTCCATCCACATATACCAAGCTTAACGTGTGGCTTCTGGAATTGCTTAGTGGATTGTGAGCACACAACCTTATAACATCCATGTACTAAAGGGCAGCACTGGTCATAAATTCACTTGATGTTCCATCGCCAAGTGCTCTGTTTCTACTAGGGCTCAGTATCATGCCCATAGCTGCTTTTCAAATGTTTTAGCAACAGAAGGCACGGCCTCACTTAAACATCCTAGGAGCTTGCACCACAATTCTCCTATTAGGACATGTCAGAGATTCCACAGAGCATCATTACATATCACCTTATACCTTTGGATATGTCATGTCACTATGGCCTAAGTAGTGGGTTCCTCTTGCCATACCCTGGACTTCCTGCTAAGCCCCCTTTCCTCTTGACCCAACTCAAAAATGGCAAACTTTGAGTCACCTGATAAAAGAATTAGAGCACTCTTTTCAAGTGTGGCGTAGACCATCTGTAAAATTCAGAGAGGTACACCAAATACTGTTTCTCTTTCTTAGTGGAAGATGAAAGATACAAAAACGTTTCCTTTACTTTGAAGGGGATACCCAGGCATGCCTCAGATCACCAGAATCCTAAAGATACAATCAACATTGCAGGCCCTGAACATTTGTAATATCTCTCCCACCCTTCAACATGTATGTATTTTACCAGGGCATCAGGAGTACTTAGCAGTTTCTGCACTCAGACCCAATTAATACTATGTCAGCAATACAATGGATCAAGGCAATGTTTTGAGCAAAAACCAGATACTCAGAGTCCCTTTGAACTACGAGTAGGACCTCCCAAAAAACAGAACTATTTTTTGGATGGCAAATGCCTCATAGTATAGACTTTCCCCACTAGGTAAGTGTTCTAGGAACCCATAGGCATCAGTGTACCAGCTAGCATTGTTGTAAGAGTCTGCATTTGACTTCAGCGAATTTTTGGGGGGGAGATTTCTTTCAACGCATTTGCCCATTTCATGATGAGTGTCTTACAAGCACAACTGTCCACACTGCACTGAGCGTTCAGAAGTTTTTGACCAAAAACAGCATGACCTCCATGCCCTATCCTCCCTATTCGCCCAATCTTGCCCAGAGAGACTCTTTTTTTGCTCTTTCTTTCTCTGAATAAAAAAAGTCCTTAAAGGGAAATGTTTTGCCAATGTGGAAAAGGTGAAACAAAAAACAACAGCAGCACTCAAAAGCATCAAAATTGAGTTCAAAAACTGTTTTGAGCAGTTGAAAAAGTGTCTCGATAGATCAGTACTTTGAAAGTGACTGAAGTTTAAACATGTAAGAATACATACATAATTTTTTTTTTTTTTTTAGTTGGAGTCTCACTCTGTTGCCCAGACTGGAGTGCAGTGGCATGCTCCCAGCCACCGCAGCCTCGATCTGCTGGGATCCAGCAATCCTTCTGCCTCAGCCTTCCAAGTAGCCTGAACTACAGGCACGTGCTACCACACCTGGTTAATTTTTTTTTTTTTTTTTTTGAGTTGGAGTCTCACTCTGTCGCCCAGACTGGAGTGCAGTGACCGCTCCCGGCCACCACAGCCTTGACCTGCGGGGCTCCGGCGATCCTTTCGCCTCAGCCTTCCAAGTAGCCGGAATTACAGGCATGCGCTACCACGCCCAGCTGATTTTTTAATTTATTTTAGAGATGAGGTCTCGCTGCCCAGGTGGGTCTCGAACCCGCGGGCTAAGGCAATCCACTCACCTCAGCTTTCAAAGGCGCGGGATTACAGGCTGAGCCACCAAGCCCGGTTTAATTTTTGATTTATTGTAGAGACGAGGTCTCACCAAATTGCCCGGGTGGGTCTCGAACCTGCAGCCTCAGGCAGTCCATTCACCTCAGCCTCCCAAAGTGCTGGGATTACAGACTGAGCCACCGAGCCTAGCCATAATTTTTTATAAATAACTTTTTTGGGGGGGTACCCCCTTATATATTATGACTGAGGACAGAAGAATTAGCCAGGCCTGGAATGCTCACAGAAAAGTATCCACTGTCTTGAGTTAATCTGAGCTCAGTCTTCCCAAGTGAATGCAAAATGTTTTTGATCTTCTTTCATCAGAGATTGAACACATTTGTCAGACCAAAGTCACATATCAAGTGTTAGTTGTGTTGATTGGTTCAAAGATACATTACCTGGCATAGATTCTATGACTGTGGATGCCTTTTGATTAAGTTTAGAGTGGTCCACCATTGTTTGCCATGGTCCACCTGGGTTTGAAGGGACCATACTGGTAAGCTGAACTCCTTGAACACTTTTACGTCTTTTAGGTTGGCATTAATCTCAACAGTTCCACTGGAATGAGGTATTGCTACTGATTTACTGTATTTGTCAAGGAGTGAGGCAGAAGGATGCAGTTTCAGGGACTTCCAATAGGCCCTTTCTACCCTAATGGTTCATACTTCATAGGTCAGAGGACCAATGTGCTGGTTCTAGTAGCTGGTAAGTACAAAGAAGGACCCCCCCCAACCTGGAATTTATTTATTTTAAAAAAGTGTATTTATCTTACATGTTTAAATTTCAGTCATCTTCAAAGTACTCTCCATTTGATGCAATACATCTATCAAGATACTTTTCCTACTGCCCAGAACAGTTTTTGAACTAGTCAATTTTGATGCTCTCTAGTGCTTCTATCATTTTTGTTTCACCTCTCCCACATAAGCAAAATGCTTCCCTTTGAGCACTTCTTTCATTCGGGAAAACAACAACAACAAAAAAGTCACTTGAGGTGAGATTAGGTGAATAGGGTGGGTGGAGTAAAGGGCTAATGCGTTTTTAGTCAAAAATTGCTGAATACTCAGCACAGTGTGGTCAGGTGTGCTCATAAATCATTCATCATGAAATGGACAAATGTGTTGAAAGAATCTCCAAAAAAAATTCACTGAAGCCAAATGCAACCTCTCACAACACTAGCTGACTCACTAATGCTGACGGGTTCACTAATGCTGATGGGTTCCTAGAACACTTCCTCGCAGGGGAAGCCTGTACTACAAGGGGCCCACCCCCTAAAAGATGGCTCCATTTTGGGGGTGTCCTGCCTCTTATATGTATCTCAATTACACACACAGCAACTGGGGAGTATGACCATAGGTTTATGGACTCATGGACCCTCTGGGAAGCAGATTAGAGCAAGGACTCTACACCTAGCCCCTCTATGCCCCATTCTAACAGGGGGTTATGATACTGTTTACATTTCCTGATATCAGTGTATTTCATCCTGTATCCAATAGCCCATGAAAGAGCTGGGCATTCCCCATTTCCCCAGCGTAGGCTTACTCTGAAAGATGGTCACATAGGTTCCTTTGAGAAAAGTATGGGTGAATATTGCATAGACTTGTGGTGTTGCAGGGGACTTCTTCAGGGGATCCAGGTTCTCTTTAATTGATAGGCTCTGGGTTTCTGAACTGGCTCTTATCTGGAAACAAGTCCAGAGATCATGCTGTGCCACTTCAGCAGCTGGCATCTGCCTTCTGTTTATCAGCTCTTGAGTTCATTGTTTTTACTGCTCAATGATTCGATCAACAACCTCTTATCTAGCCTGTCCCTGAGAAACCATGGTCTGTGGAACACCACAGTTAGCCTTCATTTCAAGGAATCCTGACTGGTTACTATCTCTACTTTGCTTCTGATGATTAAGTGCTGCACACCACCTTTGCTATTCTGAGATTCTATGGTACCTATTGACACGAGGGCCTCTTCTACTGTCACTTCTGGCCTGCACAAGACAGAACCATCAAGCCTCTCAACTAAGTCAGTACCTAATTACTACTGCAATCTTAGTGCTGCAGTGAAAGGATTGTCCCCTGACCTACCAGAGAACACAGTCAGCTGATAGGTCCTCTGGTTTTACAAAATAAATAAGAAGCCCACTGCTCTGAGCCTTCTGACCCTTTCCTTAATTGGCCAAGCCAGTTCTGACATCTCTATCTCATTGACTATAGATCACCACTGTGCCCAAGCTTCAGGTTGTTATCCCTATTGTGTGTCAGGCCTGGCTAGAATATCAAATAATTAGCCACTGGGAAATATCCTTGTATCAATAGCTCTCCTTTCCATCTTTATACACTGCTACTCCAATACTCAAGATCCATTACCTCACAAAATTATTGGTTCCTGCTGACATACATTAATCTATAGCTTTTCTTGTGAATAAGGAATTTTCTCTGATAGTAGGTGCTATACTTTCCACTCTGTCTATGCTGAGATATAAACCTAGTTACTCATGAAAAAGAAATGAAGGAAGGTGAAGGCAGAGCCTAAGACAACATGAACGTTATCTTTGTGGAGTGCTCAGGGAAGGAAGTGATCAGCATAACAGAAATGGTCTACCTCAGCTATAGGAAAGCTCAGACACAAGTCAAGGGAAAATGGAGCAGGGGATCAACAGTACTGCTTCAAAGTCATAATGAAAGGAGAGCAGCATGAAGAAAAGGACATGAAGACTTTAAAAGAAACAAAATATTTATATTCACATACGAATCTTGCCAGAAAATTCCACCAAGGAGCCAGAATTGGGAACCACTGCTGTAAATCATTACTGGACCTCAGAATGAATTGAGAAAACGTAAGTCCCAAGACAGGAATGACTTTATCATCCCACCATCTCAGTGAACTTGCAATGATGAGGTGACTCTGTTCCCATCAGAGGGCATCTCCTCCGGTGGCCCTGGATCTCCATCTGTTTCCCCTCTGCAAGGTCCTGACTCTTGTAATTATCCCCTCTTCCTGAGCACCAGCAGCACAGCCTTTCTTGGGACCACTCCTTTCTTGCTTCTGTGATCTCACATTTGCCTGGCTATGGTCTTCCCCCTGGGCTATTTTTTCCTGGGCTCTCGGGCCTTTCCTCCTATACCTGCCATCTTAGTAGTGGAGACCCAGGAAGCCTTTCCTTTCCTCTACCCTATCTCCCTAAACAATCTCATCCAGACTCTCTTCTCTTTACTTCCATTTCTGCTATCATATTCAAGCCACTGCTACTAACTGGATGACTGTAACAGCCTCCAACCTAGTTGCTCTGCCTCTACTATTACTACACATCTACCAGATTTTAAAATCTAAGCAGATCGTACAACTCCAAACCTGCCTCCAGTGGTTTCCAGCTTGAAATCCTTGTGATGGCAGAGAAGCTCTTCCAGGTATGGGCCCTGCCTCCCTCGCCAACCTTATCTCTTGCCACTGTCCTCCACTAACCCACCCACCTAGGTTGCAATGGCTGTTTATTTCCTTTATAGTTCTTTTATCATCTAAAAGTATTTATTCATTTACTTGTTGTCAATTTGTTTATTTGTCTAAGAGACAGGGTCATTGCAGTCTCAACCTCAAGCAATCCACCTGCCTCAGCCTCCCAAGTAACTGAGATCACAGGTACATGCTACCACACACTGCTAATTTTGTAGAGGCAAGGCCTTGCTATGTTGTCTAGGCTGGTCTTGAATTACTGGCCTGAAGTGAGACTCCTACCTCAGCATCCCGAAGTACTGGGATTATAAGCATGAACCAGGGCTATATTTTCAGTTTTTAAAGACTTGAATCCTTAGGTTTCTTTGACCTCTGTTTTCCTCACTATCCTCTTTCCAAATAATTACTACAATGTAATGGCAATGTTCCTTCCTCGCTTCCTTTCCTTTTTTTTTTTTTTTTTTTTCCCTGTACTGTTGTTACCATAGTCCAGTGGCTGTGGGTCACTTTTGGACACAGACCTAACACTGAGATTGTTATGAAGGGAATGGGCAGATGAGAAATCAATTTCTAGTAACTTCAGCAAATTACTTAATTCTCTGGGTCTTAGTGTCACCATCTATAAAATGGAGAGGAAAACAGTATAAGCCTGGAGCAGATGCTTTTTGTGCTCTTTAGCCCACTTTGAAGTCGGCCTAGCCATGGAGGAAAGCTCAGGGCACGCTGCCATCATCCCACCTCAAGCAAGCTGAGGTGTATCACTCTATTCTTCTGCCTCAGGGCTTTCTCCAAAGGCAGCACAGCCTGGGAATATCCACAAATTCATATCCCTGGGAACAACCCTGGCCAGTGGTAGATGGCAGTCAGCAGACAAATGACCTCGCCTTCTGTCTTTCATGAAGATAATTCTGAGGCACACCCTACATTATTTTTTAGAAGGTCTCCAACAGAATAAAGAGCCAGTTATTGCCCATACCAATAACCAGTTTAATATTCATCTTTTCTCCCTTCCTTGCCTCATTCTTCCTACCCTTATTACTGCTTCCTGAGATCACCTCTCAAATAAACTACTTGCACTCACACCTGTATCACAGGCTCTACTTTGAGGGGAACTCAAAATAAGGCAGAGACTGAATCAGCTGGGTCCTGGCAGGGAAAAAGTGACCTCTTTAAGTTGGATAATGAAAAATAACTTAGTAAAGGGAGTATTTATGAACATGAGATAGGGCTGGGGAAATGAGGAATGGTGGAGAACCCAAGGACTAGTAATGGTGAGTGTGGTTACCATCCCTACGTCTGGGGGGCAAAGGCAGTAAGTAGTTACTCGACTCAGAAGTATTATGAGGAAAAAACTGCTGAACTGGAGCTGCGGCATTCAATAAAGGGACCAGGGCTAGGACTAGGGTTCTTTGGGCACAATGCTGAAGGATGCACTCACGCTCAAGTTTGTCCTGGTGCCAGTCTAAGAGTGAGCACCTCTACCTGACTCACCCTAGTCCCAGTACAGTAAACCATGGAATTGTGATAATATGAATCAAGAACGTCTTAGAGAGGTACCTAGAACACACTACTGTTGTTACTGTTACCACTGTTATGGTCTACATGATGCAAAAGTTTGAATACGTGATTATGCTTCATGGACCCTCTCCCCCTCCAAAGTACATTTGTAGATGGGGTTTGTGGACGAAGACCCTCCACTCTAAGCTTTTTTCATTGTATGGTGAGCATTCACAAAACAGCCCTCAAACTTTTTCTCCCTCCCACTAATATGGTCCTTGTCGACCTTTTCACATCAAGGCATCCACAAAAAATGGTGGTATTTATATAACACTAGAGTGAAGAGATGCAGTTCCCCTCAAACTGAAGCAGCTGGTCCATGTGCTCTGCTTGCCCCAAAGACTGCATGGGTCAGTAATTGGCATACCCATGCCAGGTGGGAAGCTCTGCTCAAACCTATTATCTATCCTGCACAGTAACACCAAGATAACTTTCCTAAAACAATACTTCCATCATGTCCTTTGCCTCTAGTAAAAAAAAAAAACTGTATCTAGAATTCTTGGTCTGATACTCAATATTAAGTTAAGAAGGTGGAAGAAGCCTCAGGAGTCTCCTAATTTATTCCCTTTATTTTACAGAATCACAAAGTGAAGCCCAGCAAAATTAAATGACTTAGCCAAAGCAACATCCCAATCTTTCTGTCAGGGAACTATTATTCACCCTATCTATTTTTGCCCACTGACATTCATTGATAAGGTTAAGTTCAGGCACTAACTTTTTTATGAAGGCTTCTCCTCCGAACTTTAATAGTACTCATGCAGATAACATACAGTAACAGTGAGCAGAAAAAAAGTGCCAAGAGCCGTTTCAGCCTGAGCTTCCCTGAGTTAGATGAGATGATTAGATACAGTGCAGGATTTTACAACAGACTGATTTATAAATCAGGATGCCAATTTACTGATAATAGAACAGATAAGCGGATGTTACAACTTAGGTTGGCTACTTAATATAATATGGGGTCAGTAAACTTTTTTTCTGTAAAGGATCAGATAATAAATACATAAGGGCCACATATAGTCTCTGATGGTTTTTTTTTTTTCTTTTTAAGAAAACTTGTTTCTTTTTTTTGTAATTTTAAGGATATGGGGCTTTACAATGCTTTAAAAATGTAAAAATCATTAGTAGCTCATGGTACAAAACAGGTCATGGGCTACATTTGGCCCAAGGCTTATTGTCAGAAGGAAACATGACTTGGGTGGCGGGTGGAAGATCATAAGGTTGCTAGGTGAGTAAAACAATCAAAGTGAAAGTAATTTGAATTCAGTCAGACTGTCAACATATTTTAGTGTCTCCTCTGTGCCAGGCAGTTTTTGGTCCTAGGGTCACAGGGGTTGATGAGAGCGAGGCAATCAGCAATCCTAGTTCCCAAGGAGGTAATGGGGGAAATGGGTATGTGATAAGAGATGACTGAAGCATTTTAAATGGGGGAGTGACATAATGATTGATTGCTGTGTGAAGATAAGATGGAGATCTGGGACCAACATTGTAGCGAATGAATTGGTGACGACAGGTAAATGGTTAGATTTGTGATATATATTTCGGAGAGAAAGAGGGAGGGAGGGAGGAAGGGAGAGAGAGACAGAGAGAGATATTGAGATTCACCTCCCTAATGCAGGAAAGGCAGGGAAGGGGCACATGGCCTGGCAGTGCTTAACGAAATGATGACCCCCTTATCTTTAAATATAAATATATAAATATTATTTAATACCACAAAAATATATGTAACGTACCCATAAATTATAAAGCATAATTCATTGTATACTTATGAACTCTCCATCTTACCCTGAGATTGAACAATTACAACATTTACTTTTGGTCTCCTTTCTAATCTCATCCCCCTCACCACCCTCTCCCATCCAACCCACATTCTAAATTTCATATCTAGCATTCTCTTACCTGAAGATTGAAAAAACAGTCTGGGCTTGGTGGCTCAGCCTGTAATCCCAGCACTTTGGGAGGCCGAGGTGAGTGGATTGCCTGAGCCCGCGGGTTCGAGACCCGCCTGGGCAACTTGACAAGACCTCATCTCTACAATAAATCAAAAAATCAGCCGGGCGTGGTAGCGCACACCTGTCGTTCCAGCTACTTGGAAGGCTGAGGCGGAAGGATCGCCGGAGCCCAGCAGGTAGAGGCTGTGGTGGCCAGGAGCGGCCACTGCACTCCAGTCTGGGTGACAGAGTGAGACTCCGACTCAAAAAAAAAAAAAAAAGATTGAAAAAATACATTTTTTGCCTAAATAATTTTTTTAGTTGCTCTTGTATTTGAGCTTTATAAAAATAGCATCTGGAACTTGGTTTTTTTAAAAATCAGCATTAAGAGCCCAAGATACATCCATGTTATTATGTGTGCACATTCATTTACTCTGCTTGATGGTGTGACTGCACTATAATTTAACTTTCCATTTTCCTATACCAGCACATTTGGGTTGTTTCCAGGTTTTTTTGCTATCATTAACAGTGCTGCTGTGACTATTCTTTTTTAGTTTCTTGGTACACATACGTAGGAGTTTCCCAATGTACATATTTAGAATTGGAGTTGTTGGATCATAAAGTGTACGAATGTTCCCCTTTACAAGATGGAGACAAATTGCTTTTCCAAGTGGTTAGACCAATTTACACTCACATCAGTAATATGTCAGAACTCCCAGTGATGCACATACTCTCCACAATATGGTACTGCCAGACTGCTTACATCTGTTATTTACTGTTTGTCACGAAAAATATTATTTCATTGCAGTCCTCTTTTGTTTTTCTGAAATTAATAATAAGATTGAGCATGTTTTCCTGTTTCTTGTCCATAAGACTTGCTCTTCCACACTGGCATTTCTTATCTTTCCCTTCAAATAATCTATTCTAACAATCCACATCTCCTGTTATCTACATTTCCCACAAAAGGCACATTACCTTCTGCGATTATAGATTATTTTACATTTGCCACATTTATAACTAATATCTTCCCTTTGGGGGCGTTTAGAGTATACTGATAAAGTCTAGTCAGCAATGCATTTCTAAACCACCCATGAGTTGGGTGGGCGTCGGCAACTTTTCATATGGCTAATCCTATCCTCACCAGATTAAGGTTCCCCGTCATGTCATCTCTGAGGGTGTATCCTATTAGAAGTCTAGATCTTTATTCTCACAGGTTCTATCTCCCCTATTCTATTTGGTGACACCCGGAAGACGGAATCATCGCTTAATATATTTTGTGTGATATTTACCTCTCTGTTCGAAGACCGTCGGGACAAACATCTGCTGCAATTACTTTACAGCTTTCCCCTGCCCTTGGCGCCCAGCGGGTTTTCCTAAACTTTCCCGTACACTTCACGTAGGGAATGAGACCAGGGTCATTGTAGGTCTTTTACCTGTAATTAGGAAGCAATGGATTCCCTTCGTTTCACATATGTAGGAAGGAGGGGTCACAACTGAGGAGGAGTGGGGGAAACGACTCTCAAGTCTTAGGGCCACGAGCGTCCCGCCGCGGGCGAGCCCCTCCAGACCAGCCACATCTTTTGTTATACCGCATAAAAACAATAGAGCCTACATCTACTGCAAAGACCCGACGTTAATGATCATAAACTCTTGTGCACGTTTTCTAAGAGCAAACTTTACGAATCCCAAAAGCTGACACCCAAGCGAAAACACACCCACGTGTTCGGAGCTTCTCCCGCGGCACAAGTCCTTTGAAACCGAAGACAGAAATTGTCTTCGCATCGCTTCCCGCCCTTTCGACACAGTCTTACCGCCAATAATAAAACTTATACAGAAATGTTTTGAAAGAGATCACGAAAAAAGATACAAATGGTTTTGGTTTATATGTCTTTAGGGTTTGGAGAGATTTATTTGGCGTTTTCAGGCTGACCCTGCCCGTCCTCGCCTGTGTGGAAACTGCGACGAGTCGGAAAATGCCTGCGGGGGGGCGGGGCGCAGTCGTGACGTCATCGCCGCGGGGCGGAGGCGACGGTGTTCCAGGGAGGCTCAGCTTGCAGCAGCGCCGGTCACCCGGTTCCGACACAGCGCGTATCCCAGCCGCCCGCAGCCATCCCCGGTGGTCCGCCCGCGTCGAGTCCTGAGCGGAGATGGCAGACGATCTTGGAGACGAGTGGTGGGAGAACCAGCCGGCTGGAGGGGCCAGCAGCCCAGGTACCAACTCTCTGTCCGCCTCCTGAGGGGCCCCTCCCCGAACCCCTCCATGCGCCTCAGTCCCGACGGGTTTCCAGGCGCCCCAGTGCTTGGCCCGGCGGGGAATGGCGTGAGACAGTTGTTAACACGTGGAACGGACTAGTGTGACAGTCACTCAGATCCGCCTGCCAGTCGGGTCGGACCCGCTCCCAAACTCTGTTTTTTCTTTTCCTAATTCCTCGAGAACAGATAAGACAGTTTTTGTGAAGAGAGGCAGTTCTGCGTAATGGCTAAGGATGACCCCCGTACTAAGTTCAGACAACTTTCATTCAAGTCACGACTCGGATACTCTGATATCGTCTCGCCTCTTTTTCCTCTTCTGTAAAATAAGGGTAACAAGAATGTCTATTTAATAAAGTTGTGAAAATTAAATGAAGATAATGCCATACATGATGCACTTTAGCACAAGAGCGTGGTGTGTAATATGCATAGTAAATATTAGCTGTATTTATTGCTGGCATCATCATTATCATGTAATTTAGAATATTACATGATTCTCCAAATTAGAGCTAGAAGGAAGCTTAAATAGAGATCATCCCTTTGAACTCATTTATTTGACAGATGAGGAACATGACCTAAAGATGGCAAGTAACTTGACTCGTCCACAAAGCCAGTTCCTCTCAGAAACAAGATTACAGTCTGAAGGGTTTTTACTATGCTGTGCTCTGTTCACCCACTTCAGGGTAAGAGACTGGCATTAAGTAACTCTCCACCCCAGGCTGTCCTTGAACTTTTCAAGTTCCATCATGTTTAACATGCACTTATGGAGGGTTTTTTTTATATTAGAAAATATGATTTATTTAGAAAGTATATTAGAGAGGCGGGGAGGAGATTCACTTCCCCAAATAGGGGAGGGGGCCAAAGCTTAGGAAAACATGGCCGGCCATAGCTCAAAGAACACATGACCAGACCTTAGCTTAGCAAAGCAATGGCCTTGTTTGTTTTTTTTAATCACTCTTCAATGTGCGCCTCTCTTCTACACTAGTTTATATGATTTTTGAGGACAAGGCCAAGGTCGGATTCATATTTGTATTATCCACAGGTCCCAACACATGATATATTTGCTGCAAGTGATCTTGAAATAATAGTTGTGAAATGTTCATTAAAAATAACACTTCAATTGTTGCCTTGTTTTCAGAAGGGTAGCCTTCAGGTACAGACTAAACGGATGTCATTTTTAGGAAGGTGGCCAGTGTAATACTTCCTTGATTAAACTTTCTGACTCTTGCTGCCTGTCTTGCAAATGTATTTCTATGCCTGAAGGCACAGATATCTTTTTTTGCAGCCCCGTGGTGTTCCAATTTACTTCAGTAACTGCCCCCCAACTCAAGTGTTAAAAGCTATCTTTTGTGGTATGGTTCAAGAATAGACACCATTTAAGAAATAGTTGAATTCATTTGAGTGGTGAAGGTGACATCACTTTTTGGTTCTAGTCCTGCCTCTGTCCTTCATTTAGCTATTTGACTCTCAAGTTAGTCATTCCTTGAAAGAAAGGAAATCAACATGTATTGAGTAATTTTTATGTGCTGGATGTTTTCATAAACTCGAGTTCTTTTAATCTTCATAACATCTTTAAAAGGTAAGCATTACCTTCATTTTTATGGTGAAGAAACTAAAAAATGGTTAGTAGTAGTCTTAGGAACACACATTGAAGAAGAGGTCTGGGAAGAGTTTAGTCAAGTGTGATTGATTTCAAAGTCATACTTTTTCCTACTTTCACTATGTGATTTCTCTGGGTCTTAGTATTATGATCTTTAAAATAAGGGCTCTTGGCTGGGTGTGGTGGCTCACACCTATAATCCCAGCACTTTGGGAGGCTGAGATGAGGAGATTGCCTAAGCCCGCTGGTTCGAGACCAGCCTGAGCAACTTGGCGGGACCTCATCTCTACAATAAATCAAAAATTAGCCTGATGTGGTGTCTCATGCCTGTACTTTCAGCTACCTGGAAGGTTGAGGTGGAAGGATCACCTGAGCCCAGCAGGTCGAGGCTGTGGTGGTCGTGAGCGTGCCACTGCACTCCAGCCTGGGTGACAGTGAGACTCTGACTTGAAATAAAATAAAATATAATGAGGGCTCCTTAGAGATCATTTTTTTTTAGGATTTTACCAACTAGCAGTTTTGAACATTGACTCTAGTAGAATTTTAAATTGCTGCAGTCTTCTTCATGTAAGTTGTTGGAATTCCCATCAAGACAGTATGTTGGAGTCCCCAGTATCACTCTACTTCTTAAGTTCCTTCTAGCTTAAAGACTAAGCTTTGAAAATTGCTGACATTAATCAGAGGACTTTTCTTTGTCACCTGTTCTTGAGCAAAGTAAGCGTGTATGTTTCTTTGAAATCTGGTTGGTTATTCACTGATGATTTGCCTAACTATAATTGGTATAGCATTTCTAATTTGGAAGCAATCCCAGCAGAACTAGTTTAGATTTTCTGATTCTTCCTGTGTTAATGGGGGTAGGATCAAACTAGAATATGTTTTGTTATGAATTATGTTTTGTTTTGAAGGTCAAAGGAGAAAGAGTACCTTAAGTCAGAGAAAGGAAAGAAAGAATGATGCTTTTATTTCTATTGTAGATCATGCTACTTGTCTATAAAAATAAACATCTTTCCCTATCACTTTTTCCCAGTTCACATTAATAGTAGTAAGGCAATAGAACATTTTAGTCTCTTATTCAACAAATAGTCATTGGTTATACATAGTTTATAACCCCTGTTTAATGTATCTAGCTATCTGCTTATTGTCTGGTCGTTTAGGGGACTCTGCTGTGTCTTGGCTGTTCTCTTGTCTTTCTAGATGTGGTATGTAACTCAGAGATGTTATGGCTTTTCGGAGCCTGTCATTTTTGTATTAGAGTCCTGCATTGCACTGAGCTCAGCACAGGACCTGGCACTTAGTTGGTGTTTGGTAGTAGAATGAATGCATGCATAAATGCCTGCTGCTCCAGAGTCTTTGTGATCATATATGCAGGTAGACATATAATTTCCCATCCAATCTAGACACTTTTGAAAGTGGGGAGCCAGGCAATTATAATTTTGCAGCGACTGTCCTGACCTACCTAGGATGTCTGGTCACCACTGGTGACATCATTGGTGGCAACTGGAGTCATGGCTCAGGATAAGACAGCTGGGAGTCACCAGTGCTGAGAAGTGTACAGCCCAGTCTGCCTCAGACATAAGAGCCCAGGAATCATCTAATGGCATCTAATATTTCATTTCACTTATTTCTTTATTCCCTTCCTACCTTCAGAAACTAGTTGAGGTGACTTATAATAATAATACATGCAATAGAATTATGATCTCAAAACATTGCTGCTAAAATTAGCAGATGCGAAAAAAGCAGATAAAGAACTTGGTGAAAATGCTTGAATCTGATTTCCATACTGATCTGTAATTATTATAACTTAAAAAAAGGGAAGTTTTATTTTAGTGTTATCTTTTTAATAAAATACATAAATATCTATAAAAAAAATTAGCAGATGCAGTGCTTGAGGTTTTAATGTAGGTGACCAGTCTGGGTACTTTCTCAGTGAAGCTGAAAACTGAGAGAATGTCAGCCACTGTGTGAATTTCGTGACTTACGAAGCAGAGCCAAGAATTTCTGCAATTGAAAGTGGTCACTTGATGGTTCACTCACTGAAGAGAACTTCATAACTTATTATTATAAGTCACCTCAACTAGTTTCTGAAGGTAGGAAGGGAATAAAGAAATAAGTGAAATGAAATATTAGATGCCAGTAGATGATTCCTGGGCTCTTATGTCTGAGCATAACTTTCCCTTTTTATTCCAATGATATTAAATTACAGAGTAGGCAGCAGGGTATGTGAGTCTGGACTTCCAGAGATGGCTCCAGGCTAGAGATACAGATTTAGGACTAACTGGCACACAAATAGCTTACCTTTAAAGAGGATGTTTTTGACAATTTATAACTCTCAGCATCCGTGTCTTTTGAGGAGGGTTTTTAATAAGCTTCCCTAACTCATTCTTTGATGCCATTTCTTACCAGTCATCTGACTGGAAAAAAAGTGTTAGGACACCTGCAAACGGTGCCAGGAGACTGCGGGTAATAAGACCATCTTGCATTTGTTGAATGCTGACTATGTGCCAGATACAGTTTTGATTGCTTTACATGTACCAGCTCATTTAGCCTTCACAAATACCCTATGGGGTAGTTATGTTATTATGTTTATTTTATAGATGAGGAAATTGAGTCACCAAGAGGTTAAGTGATTTGCCCAGTGTTAGTCAGTTGGTAAGTTTAGGAGCTGTAATTCATATGCAGGCAATCTGAAACTAGCTCTTCTATTTCTCCTGATAGTTATTCTAGTTGTCAGTGGTAAGATTGTCATCTCTAAAAGAATGATCCTTTATTGATTTAAAGAGACTCATTATTTATAGTTCTTTTTGTTTATATATATCGTTACCAGCTTGTCTCTGTTAAGCCCTAGTTCTCTAAAGTTTACTATTCTAAAGAACTTGTTTACTCAGAGCTACCAATAAGCAGCTTTGCCATTGAGCTTTGAGAAGCATGTAGAGGACCATTTTGAGAACCAAAGCTAGTAACTCATACCTGATCCTGAAGGTTCAGGCTCACATACTTGCCTGCCTTTTTGAAGGCTTTACTTAGTTATTTTAATAGCAATGACAAATATAAACAAGACCCAACTACTGAATTATTCCCCAAACCTGCTTTTTCCCCAGACTTTCCTGTCTCAAGAAATTAAACCAGCTAACAAATTTCAGACAAAGGCCTAGCCATATTCTGATTTATTCATTTATCGCCTTCACCCCTCACATCTCATTTATCAAGTCCTGTTGTCTCTACCTCCAAAACATATTCTGAATCTTTCCTTACATTTTGCTTCTTTTTACCTTTGCTGGAGTATCCTCTATCACCCTTATTTGCCTTAACCACATCTGTAAGCTTCTGTAACTACTCGTAGCAGGACTTTGAGTTTCCTTCTTGGAAACTCAGCAGCCAGAATGATCCTTTTTAAAACCCTCCAGTAGCTTTTCCTGGAACTCAGAATGGTCGAGATTACTAATCATGACTGGGAGCTGCCAGATCTCTTGCTTACTCTCCTCCAGTTACACTGTGCAGCCACACCAGCCTTTACTCTGTTCCTCAACAGGCCAACCTCATTCTGTCTTAGTGCTTGGCAGTAGCTGTTCCTTTTCCCTTCTGTGCTTTCCTGGTTTTCAAATGACTGACTCTTAACATTAAACACTCACTTCAGACATCACCCACTCAGAGAGAGACTCCTGGTCACCAGTCTAGAGTAGCCATCCAGTTGCTTTATTACATTATCACCTTACTGTAATTCTCAGCAGCGCACTTAGCACCACTGGTTATTTTTCTTGTGAAATTATTACTTTCTTCCAGCTGTAGAATGTGAGCTCCATATGGGGAGGGATTTTGTTTGTCTTGTCCTTTGCTTTCTCCTTAGGACCTAGAATAGTATTAGGGTGCATAGAAGGCACTCATTAAGTATCTGTTAGCTATCTAATTAATTGTTAATATTAATTACTAATGCTTCATAGTCAAATCTTGGAGACCTCAACTTAAGAGTTATGTATCAAAAAAACCTTGATCTGCTGGAAGAGTTGTTACAATCTTGGCAAATGCTGCTTTACTCTTTTAAAAATTACAATAGGGCGGCAAGATGGCAACCGGGCAACCCGGTGTCTGAAGCCCTCTGCAAGGGAGATCTGCAGTGGGTCTCTGACTCTCGCCCCGGGAGGCTGGGGACCCCAGCATTGCAGCCTGCTCTTCAGACAGAGCTCGGCCATCGCTATCACTGGAACATCGCAACGACTGGACAGTTTTACTGCATTGCACTCTCCCGCCGCTGCCGCAGCCCCTCCCCCCACCAGCGCTCCCGCCGCTGCCGCCGCCACCGCCGCGGCCTCTGGCACGGGTAGCTCATCACAACCCGGCCGGAGGAGATCCACACCAAACCGCTTCAGGGAAGATCTGCTGGGATCGCTGCCACCGCTCCTGCATCCGAGACTGTCCTGTCCGCCTGGTGTGGGGATCCTGTTGCCTGCTCGGAGGCAGGCAGCCATCTTGTTCCTGTCCGGCCCCACCCCCTCTGGGGCGAGCAGATGAGATAGCACCACCTGCTGGCGATTCAAGGTAACAACACTGAAACGGGAAAACAACCTTGATAAAGACATAGACCAAACTTCTGAACCGAGGTTAATCTGAACTGTCCTTCACAGCAGATCAGGGGAACTGACCCTAACTGCAAACTAATTTACCAGCTTGAAAAGAAAACGAGAAATCAGACCTGAAAGGACATTGGACTTAAACGAAATGTCTCAGAGTGTGCTTCATTGATCCTATTAGTTTAATGACTTAATTCTATTCCTACTGTATTGTTCCCTTTTTTCTCTTTTCCTTTTCCTTCTCTTCTCTTCTGTCTGTAAACCATGTCTTTGTATAGAGGAACAGCACACTAATAAGGTGGTTGGATAGCTGGTATGTTAGCATCACTATATGTTTTATTTTTGTTTGTATGAGAGTTGGTTCGACTGTAGCTGTGGTCTATTGTTTTTATCTGTTTCAGTATAGGCCTCTCTCTCTATTTGTTGGCACACTCGTTTGTTTCCCCCCTTACTCCTCTATCTCTCCACTCCCCTCTTCAACCCACTATCTGCTCCATTCTCTCCCCTCTGCTAACCACATTTTATTTCAGGGAGTAAACCTACAGCCTCACTGCCCTGGAAAGATTCCAGGGCAGTGGGAAGCGGGTTCCCCATTATCCACACGCCTGTCAGCGAATACCAGGACCTGCAGACAGATTTTGAATCACAGCTCTCCCCTTAAGTACATCTCAAAACTGCAAAAAGGACCACCTCCAACTTACAGTGCAACTTCAGAATTGAACAAAGTAAGAGGACGTACATAAAGAATAGGAGATTGAACAAACAGAAGTAAAACCAATCCCTTTACCCCTGAATAACAGAATTAAAGAAGACGGTGACGTGGAGGGAAGGAAAAAGTAAGGAGGGGGAAAAACCGCACAAATGAAGAAAAACCAAAAGAAGAATATAGGTCTTACACAGACCCCTGGGAGATCAGACAATGAGAAAACAGATTCTGGAACACAGACAATGAAGAGTCCCCAGAATGACTGGCTACATGCAACAAACCCAGACATCAAGACATTAATGGAGAGAATTAAAAAAATTGAGGAGAGACAAGAGGAAAATAGGAAGGAGCTGTTGTCAGAAATGACAGCAGTAAAGAATACTGTGATGGAAATGAACAACAGACTAATAAGCATGGAAAGG
>NW_007250829.1:0-24564 GCF_000164805.1 Carlito syrichta
TTTACATGGAAACTGGACAATTTTATATGATCTATTTTTAAAATTTAATTTTTACATACTTTATAAATTGAACAGTAAGAAGAATCTTTAAAATTCTTCAAAATATAATACATAGCCAGGCTCGGTGGCTCAGCCTGTAATCCTGCACCTTTGGGAGGCTGAGGTGAGTGGATAGCCTGAGTCCGCGGGTTCGAGACTCGCCTGGGCAGCGAAACCTCATCTCTACAATAAATCAAAAAAAATCAGCCGGGCGCAGTAGCACATGCCTATAATTCCGGCTACTCGGAAGGCTGAGGCGGAAGGATTGCCAGAGCCCAGCAGGTGAGGCTGTGGTGGTCGGGAGCGGCCACTGCACTCCAGTCTGGAAGACAGAGTGAGACTCCAATTCAAAAAAAAAAAAAAAATATATATATATATAATACATATTAGGTATTATAAAGATTCAATCACTGTGGTCATTTTAACAGTAATATTGAAACTAAAATAAAATACATGAGATAATCTATAAATATAAAAATATATAGCTACATATAGATGTATACTTTTATATCTAGTTATATAATGAATTTAATATATTACATATTTATATAAATATTAAACATAAAAATGAAAAATATCTTGGAATAAACAAAAATCTTGAAAAAGGCTTTTATTAAGGAAATCCATCTAGCATATATAAGATAAATGAATAAATATATTAACTAATTAATCAATTTTGAACATTTTTATTATAGTCACAGGTTTAGTAGCAAATGTGTCAATTCCCTTTAAAGTTCATGTTGATGTACTAAAGTATATAAGATTTTATCATTGATCATTTTTGGTTTTTGTTTTCCTAATCTATTTGGATCATAAGCAAACCATAACCAAAGAACTACTGAATACCCCTAAGGACTTAGCCATACACTAGGTATTTGAACATTGAAAACTATAAAGAATATGCTTAGTTACTGTTGAATTGAAATGCTGAGAGGTTCGTTAGGCAGGTATGAGTAACTCATCCATCAGAGGCATTCATGGTAAATGATTCCACTGACAGTTCACATGTTGAATATAAGAGTGCTCATGAGAAGGTATATACTGGATGATGGCATACTAACTTTTCTATTATTCCAAAAGTCTGTTCTTCAGTGAAGGTCTGTAATTCTACCTTAAATTACCTGTCATGCTATACATAGCATAGGCTATAAATAATTCTGACCAATACATTATATCTATTAAAAGATAACTCAAGTGATTTGATCTATGACACAGGGATCACTAAAACCTTATACAACATGTGGGTAACCTGGAATTTAAATTGTTAAATAAGGGAAGAAGATAAGGAAATTAATGGCATTCAAAATATTTGAAACATTCTAATTTGCATATTAATGAATAACTATAAAGGAGTGACACCAAAATATGTCCATTAGGTCACTAAATCTTGTGTAACACAAAAGCAAGTGGATACATAGTTATATTAATAAGTGAGAAATCACCTGAAAAAGAAAAGAGTTGGACTCAATAATGCTCAATGGGCTTCTATGAATCTTCCCAGGACTACATTATTTTTACATCCATAACCCGAATAATAATACAGTTTACTAAATATAAATATTTTGCATGAATATTAAATAATTTGTAATATATTTTAAAATTGAATATTTAAAAAAATATTTTAAAATTGAACACTGAATACTAAGATATGAGTAACTACTAAATAAATACTAAAAGTGAATAATTTATGATGAGTGTACATTTATTATAATGGAAACTGCATCTGACCCAATTGGCAATCATTTCAACTTTAATGAATATATAAATAGCAGTGGTGACCCAGAGTCTTCTCATTCATATCTGTAAGCAACAGTAGGATTACTGTGAAATATAGTAGTTGGAAAATAAAGACATGTTCAAAAGATAGAACAAATAAAAAAATTAAAGTATAAACCCAAATCAAAATGAAATGTCAGTTTAGTAAAATATAGTTACAGGAGCACTTTGCTGCATGTGATTGGAATTTATGGAGCAAATAAAAGTCAGCAAAATTTAATCTCTAGTTGTCTTGGGGGAGGGGTTAGTAGTTCTATTTGTTTCTTCAAACCAGATCAAGATAAATAGGTCTATATTAAATTTATCTATATATTGCCTTTATAAACCTCTAATCACTCTATATATTTTAGGTATCTTATCAAGACATTATTGATATTATCACTATATTTTGATATATATCACCATATTTTCTATAGCTATATTACATTAGAAATAGAAAATATTCTGCATTTTCTATAGCTGTAATATAAGAATGAAGTTTATTTTTATTGTGTCACTTTTTGTCTATGGGGATGAAAACAGTTACCATCTAGTGAAGCTATCCTCTAGAAATAATTCATAAATCATAAAAAAAATCACATCTCCTAATGGGTACATATAGGGAAAAGTGAGTTAATAGAGGAAACACAGTTAATAAAAGAAAGGAAAAGAAAAAAAAGTTATGTAAAATGCTCACTTATACCACTAATTAGTGACTTGTATTCAGAGGGTAAAAACTACATAGCTAGTTTTGAACCATTTTATTAACATGAAAATCATTTCTGGAGACACTAATTGTCTTATTTATTTACTCATTTAATTGAGCAATCTAAAGTTTATTAAATATTTCCATGGGCCAGGCAATGAAATGTAAGCTCATTTGTTTGAGTTAGTTTAGGGCAGTCATTGTTTTGTTTTTGCAATCCTAGAACAGAGCCTGACACATAGTAGGTATTTGCTAATTATGTGTTAAGGGAATGAATAAATGCCCTGTGCTAGCATATAATAGTGAATAGATCATGTATAGTCCATGTTCTTCTAGTGTTCCCAATGCAGTGGGTGAAGCTTACAGATGTTCAAAATTATGGTTATATATCAATATGAGTTTGACAGCCATTATCCAGAGGAAATAAAATTTTTGTTAAAATATATAAAAAATAGTCGGGCTCGGTGGCTCAGCCTGTAATACCAGCACTTTGGGAGGCTGAGGTGAGTGGATTGCCTGAGCCTGCAGGTTTGAGACCCACCTGGGCAGCGAGACCTCATCTCTACAATAAATCAAAAAATCAGCCGGGCGTGGTAGCGCACGCCTGTAATTCCGGCTACTCGGAAGGCTGAGGCGGAAGGATCGCCAGAGCCCAGCAGGTCGAGGCTGCGGTGGCCAGGAGCGGCCACTGCACTCCAGTCTGGGCGACAGAGTGAGACTCCAACTCAAAAAAAAAAAAAAAAAAATATATATATATATATATATATATTTTTTTTTATACATAAAATATATATAAAATTATATATTTTATATATATATAAAATAAGGTAACTCAGATGTAAGATTCCTAGTAGCTATTTAGGATAGCAAATTAGAATTGTAATAAATGCCAAATCTTAAGTGAAATGCCAAATCTTTTGTTTATTTATTTAAATAGCTTTAGCGAATACAAATGGTTTTAGGTTACATGGATGCATTGTACAGTGGTGAAGCAGTCTGGGCTTTAAGTGTACCAACCATGCCCACCTGTGCATGTTGTACCTGATAAACAATTTTCTATCTCTTCATCCCTTCCTACACGCCCCCTTCTGAATGTCCAATGACCTTTATCCTATTTCATATGCCTTTGCAGATCCTTAGTTTAGCTCCCACTTATCAGTGAGAACATGTATGGTTTGGTTTCCTGTTACTATGTCAGTTAATTTAGGATGATGTTCTTCCATGTTATCCAAGTTGCTGCAAAATACATTATTTTATGATGTTTTTATGGGTTAATTTCCCACTGATCGGTTGATGGGCATGTAGGTTGATTCTACATCTTTGCAATTGTGAGGTGAGCTATGATAAATATAGGAGTGCAAGTGTCTTTTTAATATGACTTTTGTTCCCTTGGCTAGATAGCTAGTAGTGGGATTGCTACACTGAATGTACTTTGAGTTCTTTGAGAAATCTCCGTAACAATTTCCACAGAAGTTCTACCAATTTGTACTCTCACCAACACTGTGTACCTGTTTCCTTTTCATTACATCTGTGCCAACATCTTTCTTTTTTCTTTTTTATTTATTAACAATGATCATTCTGATTGGTGTAAGGTGGTATCTCATTGTGATTTTAATTTGAATTTCCCTGATGATTAGCAATGTTGAGCATTTTTTTTCATGTTTGTTGATCATTTGTACATCTTCTTTTGAGAGATATCTCTTCATGTCATTTGCCCAATTTTTAATGTGGTCACTTGACTGTTTTTTACTGATTTATTTGAGTTTGTTGTAGATTCTGGATATTAGTCCTTTGTCAGATGTATAGTTTGTAAATATCTTATGTACATTGTCTATTTGTTCTGTTGATGATTTCTTTTGCTGTGTTGAAGCTTTACAGTTTAATTAAGTTTCACTTATTTATTTTTGGTTTTTGTTGCATTTGTTCTGGGAGTGTTAGCTATAAATTCTTTGCCCAGGCTAATGTCCAGATTTTTCTAGATTTTCTTCTAGAATTATTATGTTTTCGGGTGTGACATTTACATCTTTAATCTATCCTGAGTTAATTTTTGTATATGGGGAGATATATGGATTAAGTTTCATTTATCTACATTTAGTTATTCGATTTTCCCAGTATCATTTGTGGAACAGAGTGTCCTTTCCTCAGAGTATATTTTGGTGTGCCTTGTCAAAGATCAGTTGGATGTTGGTATTTGGGATTATTTCTGGATTCTCTGTTTTGTTTCATTGATCCATGTATCACACTCTTGTACCAGTACCATGGTATTATGGTTATATACCTTTGTAGTACAATTTAAAGTGTGGTAATGTGAAAGCTCTGGCTTCTTTTTGCTTAAGATTGCTTTGGCTATTCTGACTCTTTTGTTTCCATATGAATTTTAGGATTCTTTAGCCTAATGCTGTGAAAAATTATGTTGAAGTTTGATAAGGACTGTATTGTAACTGTACATTACTTTGTGTAATATGGTCATTTTAACAATGTTGATTCTTTCACTCTATGAGCATAGGAGGTTTTTACATTTGTTTTTGTTCTCTAAAATTTCTTTCATCAGAGTTTTGTAGTTCTCCTTGTAGAGATCTTTCATCTTTTTGGTTAAATATATTTCTAGGTATTTTAGCTTTTCGACTGCCATTGTAAATGGAATTGAAGTCTTAATTTGGTTCTCAGCTTGGTCGCTATTGTTGTATAGCAATGATACTGATTTGTGTGTTCATTTTCTATCCTGAATCTTTACCAAATTCATTTATCAAGTCTAAGAGTCATTTGGAGGAGTCTTTGGAAGTCTCTAGGTATAAGATCATATCATTGACATACAGAGATAGTTTGATTTCTTCTTTTCCAATATGGTTTTGCTTTATTTCTTTCTCTTGCATGATTGCTCTGGCTAGAACTTCCAGTACTATGTTGAATAATAGCAGTGAAAGTTGCATTACACCTTGTTCCAATTCTGAGGGAGAATGTGTCCAATTTTTCTTCATTCCAGATGACAATTGCTGTGGGTGTTGTACATGATTTTTATTATTTGAGGAATGTACCTTTTATGCCTATTTTGCTGAGGGGTTTTGCTATGAAGTGATGCTGGATTTTGTTCAATGCTTTTTCTGAATCTTTTGAAATGATCATTTGATTTTTGTTTTTAATTTTATTTATATGGTGGATCACATTTATTGACTTGCATATATTGAACCACACTTGCATCTCTGGAAGAAAACCCAGTTGATCGTGGTGGATTTTTTAAATGTGTTGTTGAATTTTGCTAGTAGTTTGCTAATATTTTGTTGAGGATTTTTGCATCTATGCTTATTAGAGAGATTGGTCTGTAGATTTTTGTGGTTGTTGTGTCTTCCTGGCTTTGGCATAAAGGGTGATACTAGCTTTATAGAATAGAATGGGTTAGAGAGAATTCCCTTTTTCAATCTTATGAAATAGCTTTACTAAAATTGGTTTCAGTTCTTTTTTGAAAGTCTGGTAGAATTCATCTGTGAGTTTACCAGGTCTTGAACTTTTTTTGCGGTTGTTGGGAAACTTTTCATTACTGTTCAATATCCCTATTCATTATTAGTTTCTTCAGAGTTTCTATTGCTTACTGATTCAAGGTTAGGGGTTTATATGTTTGCAATAATTTATTTCATCTAGATTGTCTAGATTTTTACATAGGGATGTTCATAATAATTTCATATGATCTTGTGCATGTTCATGGTATCAGTTGTAATATCTCTATTTTTATTTCTTATTGAGGTAATTTAAATATTCTCTCCTCGTTTCTTAATTAACCTATTGAGTGGGCTAACGATTTTGTTATCCTTCAAATAACAAACTTTTGCTTCATTGATCCTTGGTATTTTTTTGGAGGAGGTTCAATTTCATTTTGTTATGCTCTGATCATCATTATCACTTTTATTTTGCTAGCTGTGGGTTTGGTTTGTTCATATTTTTCTATTTCTTTTATGAGTGACACTAGGTTGTCAATATCTAATCTTTCAGTCCTATTAATACGGGCTTTAAATGCTATACATTTTCCTCTGAGCACAACTTTGGCTGCCTCTCAGAGGTTTTGCTAATTTGTTTTATTGTTGCCATTCATTTCAAGGAACTTTTAAATCTCCATATTGATTTCTCTGTTGACCTAAAGACCATTCAGGAGTAGAGTGTTTATTTTTCATGTGTATGTATGGTTTTGAGAGTTGAAGAAGTTTGAGTAAATCTCTAGTTTTATTTCACTGTGTTTTAAGAAGTTGCTTTATATGGCTTTGAGTTTTTGAACTTATCCAGACTTGATTTGTGGTCTATCATGTAGTTTATCTTGGAGAATATTCCATATGCTAATGTGAGAATGCATATTCTGTACTTTTAGGGTGGAATATTCTGCAGATGTTTGTTAGGTCCATTTGTTCTAAGGTCCAGTTTAACTCCAGTGTTTCTTTGTTGATTTTCTATCTCTATGTACTTTTGGGGTGGAGTATTCTGCAGATGTCTGTTAGGTTTAATTGCTCTAAGGTTCAGTTTAACTCCAGTGTTTCTTTGTTGATTTTCTATCTCTGGTCTGTCTGTAGCTGTCAGTGGAGTGTTGAAGTCTCCCACTTTTATTGTGATGCTGTCTATCTCATTGCTTAGGTCTAGTAGAATTTGTTTAATAAAGTTGGGAGCTCTGATGTGAAATGCATATGTATTTAAAACTGATACATCTTCTTGTTAGATTAATCTCTATATAAAAGCCATCTTTGTCTATTTTTACTATTGTTAATTTAAAGTCTATTTTATCTGATATAAGAAATGCTATTCCTGCTCATTTTCTGTTTTCATTTGCATGGAATATAATTTCCCAAACATCTGTCATGAATCTTTCAGAGTCTGTGTGTGTTAAGTGAATCCTTTGAAGGCAGAAGATTTTTTAAAAAATCTTTTCTGCCTGCCTTTATATCTACTCATGTATCATCTATCTATTTATATATATTTTAAGTGGGACATTGAGACCATTTACATTCAGAGTTAATAATCATATATAAGGTACTATTATGTTCATCATGTTGGTCATCATCTCGTTGCTTTTTTTTTTTCTCGATTGTGTTGGTGTTCGATAAACCCTGTGAGATTTATAATTTCCAGCATTTTTCTACTGGTGTACACCTTTTGTTTCAAGGTTTACAGTTCCTCTGAGTATTTCTTTTAAAGTCAGTCTAGTGGTAGCTAATTATTTTAGTGCTTTCTTGCCTGATAAAGATTTTATTTCTCCTTCAGTTATTAATCAGTTTTGTAGGATACAATATCCTTGGCACACTGTTATTCTGTCTGATGAGATTTAAGATAAAGTCCCTGCCCCTTCTGGCTTGCTGAGAAGTCTACTGTTTGTCAGATAAATTTACCTTTATAAGTTATTTGATACTTTTATCTCACTGTTCCTGGAATTCTTTTCTTCATATTAACCTTTCATACACTGCCTTAGGGATGACCTTTTTGCAATGAATCTTTCAAGTGTTATGTGTACTTCATATATATGAATGTTTAAATCCTAGTCGGGCTAGGGAAGTTGTCCTCAATTATTTCATAAAATAGCTTGTCCAAACCTGTTGTTTTCTCTTCCTCCTCAGGATACCTATGATTTTTTTATATGAATGTTTTACATAATTCCACATTTTGGAGACTTTGTTCCATTCTCTTGATTTTTAAATTTATTCTTGTCTAATAGTGTTAATTTGAAAGCCTTGTCTTCAAGTTCTGAGATTTTTTTCTTCTACTTGTTCTAGTCTACTGTTAAAACACTCCACTTAATTGTGTACTTCCCTAAATGAGTCTTTCATTTCTAGAAATTCAGCTTTTTTTTTTTTTTGAGTTGGAGTCTCACTCTGTCACCCAGACTGGAGTGCAGTGACAGCTCCCGGCCACCGCAGCCTCGAACTGCTGGGCTCCAGATATCCTTCGGCCTCAGCCTTCCAAGTAACTGGAACTACAGGCATGTGCTACCACACCCAGCTATTTTTTTTTATTTATTGTAGAAATGAGGTCTCGCCAAGTTGCCCAGGTGGGTCTCAAGCCCACGGGCTCAGGTAATCAACTCACCTCAGCCTCCCAAAGCACGGGATTACAGGCTGAGCCACTGAGCCTGGCTGAAATTCAGCTTTTTAAAAGATGTTTATCTCTTTGGAGAATTTGTCATTCATGTCACATTTCTTTGTTAATTTCTTTATGTTGGTTTTCAACTTTCTCCTGAATCTTATTGAACAATTTTAAAATCATATTTTAAATTTTATCTCAGAAATTTCAAAGATTTCATTTTGGTTAGAGTCCATGGCTGAAGAGTTAGTGTAGTCTGTTTGAGGTGTTGAAGAACTCTGTTTTCATGTTGTCAGAATTATTTTTCTGGTTCCTTCTCATTGGGTAGACTATACCTTCTTGGTTGAGTTTGGCACAGGGCTGTTGTAGACACTGTAGGGTTCCCTTGGTTATATATAGCCTTAGTGTGGTGAATGTCTCAATTGCCAATTGTGATGCTGGCTACCTGTACAGGTTCAAGGAGTTCTGAGTGACCAGAGTGGCTTGGGTAGTTGTGTTTCTTGGAATCCGGGATTAGATATAATTCTGATTCCCAAAAGCTGAGGTATTATATCAGACGTAATGGTCTGTGTCAGTTGACCTCTGGCCAGTAGTAGCACTGATGGGAGATAACCAGCTGTAATGGTGGCTGTGGGCTTTCTGCTTGGCCTGCATTGCCCAAAGGAAATGCCCAGTTGATTTGGGTGATGGACAAGACTGGGGGCTAACCAAGTTCTCTGTCTTTTGAGCCTTCAAGGAGGGTGCAGGGGGCAAGCATTAAAGTTCCTCAGCTGTGGGCACAATTGTCTATCCCAGTGGGAATTGGAAAGGAGTTCTCAGCTTCTGTGGTAATGCTGACATGTTGTGCAGTGGACATGCTTTCTTTTAAAGAAGTCTGTGAATGTATCTTCAAAATTGAAAGACACACAGGTCTTGTTTACTCTTCTTATACTATTTCCACATCAGAAAGGCAAGTATGGGCAATTTTTTAAAAACTAGACTCTATGAGTTCCTAAATAGTGAAATTAAGCAAAGATTGTCTGTTTATTCACCCCAAAAAGGCTCTCTGGGAAAGATCAACAATCAGGAATGATTCAATATACCCGAGAAAAATTCAGTGATAAGAATAACAATCTTTCAGAGGTATTCTAGAAGTCAGATCTTGGATCAATAGTCTAGTGTTTTTTGAAAACTTGGAAGAAATTCTAAAGAAACTAAAAATATTTAATTACTTATAAATAGAATGGTGTAAAACATGTTAAAGAAACAAAAATATTTTGTTTTAAAGGTATGCCAAGGAAGAGATGATAACAAACTGAAATTTTATTAGGGTTTACTATAGACTATAATCACTGGTAATTATCTATTTTTATAAATGGATATGAAAAGAAAGGCATAGATATATTATTTATTATAATTAGGTCATATTAACTAAAACATGTATTAAATGTTTTAAATACTTAAGTGACATTTTGAATCTTAAGTGACTTATTTTGAAAAGTAATAACACCCCACAATATCATAATAAAAAATATGGATTATAAAAGAAAAGAAAAATAATAACATGTTCTTAATAAAAATATTTTTAACTTGGATACATTTTTTTCTTCTGGTATGGATAAAATTTTACAAAGACTTAGGCATGGACTTACTATATTACCATAAATCTTTTCTAAAAATATATTTTATAATCGTAATCCTCTCCATTAATCAATGAACCTCAGTTAGCTATATTTACTCATATTTTTTATTTTACTTACTCAACTATCAATGTTATGTTCCTGATTTATACATATTTGTGTAAGCCATCTCAAATATTTAATGGAACAGTAGAGAATATGAGTTCATACACTTTATTTTTTTTTTAATGATCAGCATCTGAAATATTATAACTCATCTAAGGCACCCAAGAACTAGTAGTATTAAAATAGATTGCTAGAATCCAGAAAATTTTCACTTCTACTTTCAATTCTTAAGTGGTTTTTTTTTTTTTTTAATTTGCTTAAGGCAACACTTTGGGATAATTTATAGGAAAGAAATATCAGTTAGCAATCATATTTAATATACTAATCATAAGAATTAAAACCTAATTTAGATTTTCAGATGAGCAACACTTGGTTCCTGATCCCATGCTCAAATAACATATTTGGAGGCACATATTAGGAAATTGTGTACTGGATAGCATGTGGAGAGAGAAGAATATTTACCTACACAGAGCTCTTTTAACATCAACATTATTGATTTCCATGTTAACTGAGCCCTTCAAGAGCTCTACTTCAAAACCATAAATCAAAGAAAGCTATACAAATCATCTAGATTCTTACTAAATGAAAAGAAGAGGTGATATGATTTATAAGATTAGTGTAGAGATGTGTAAGCAGGATTCTTATGATTAATTATCCAAAGTAAACTTTATTATTTAAGAGCTATTGGACCCTAAAGAAGCTGATTTTTTTTTCCAACATCATGGATTAGATTTACATGGTGTCATAAATATTGACAATGTTGTGTTAGTCATGCATTTTGAATTTTTTTCATACAGAAAATCCTATAGAAATAAGGATTATATAAACATATTTACGATGGATGCACCCAGGAGTTGAAATGATGGGACCAGTGACTCCATGACTATTAAGTTGTTTTCATGCTGTTAAATATTTTGCATAACAGTAGGAACTGAGGTACAAAGGACTGTTTCAGCATCTCTTATACAACTCTATTTTTCCATGATTTGTACATAGATTAAGTTTAATAGTTGTTATTCTTTCTTCATGCTCTATAAAGTAGAAGCCTAGTGTATCAAAACGTAAATATATTTTTTGAGAATTTAGCTGGAGCTAAAGTCTAAAGCAGAAGATAATAGATATTAAATTCCTACCCATTCCAAAGAATGGTGTTCAAAGAAAGACGTGCAATGTATACTAAAATGTAGCAAAACTGGTCAAGCACCCTACTCCAAACTAGGTAAAAGAGATTCTTCCAAGTGAATTTTTAGAGTCTGACATCTCTCTGCCTATTATGATATTGACTAAGCTGTGGCAATACAGCAGATGTGATGTTTTGCACCAGAACAGCTCTTAGAATAGTATAATGTGTATCTAATACAGGCTAATGCACATATGTACAAAGAGACTGATGTTTGCTTTTCCCTGCCAGAAGTTTGAAAGCAGAAATGTGGCTGAAGCACCCAAAAAATGAATGCTATAAAGGAGATCCCAGAAATGTCTTTATTTACTATAGCAAAGATGCCTGATCTCTTAAGAAACTGCATGAGCTGAGCAGCTCATCCTGAGGAGACTTTGCTTGTGACTACTACACAGGAATAGTGACTCTAGTAGTAAGAAGGTTTGTCCCAAGGACAAGAGGATACTGGGAGGCAGGAGGCTTTTCCTCTAGAGAAACAGATAATGTGGTTGTCACCAAGGCATTGTCTTTATAATGACTCTTCCAAAAGAACCAGACTTTGTATGCCTGTCATAATAACACTAGGATACCACTCATTATTAGCTAACATAAAACTAGAAGCAGCCCTATATCTAACAATACTCAAATACAATTTGTTCTAGTTCCACTGGTTACTTTTACCGTGGCCTTTCTAAATAATGCATTTTGAAAAGATCCATGGCGGAAAAAAACAACAGCACCGGAGTACATTTAAGGATGGGTCTTACCATGTTTATGTAACTAAAATTCATGCTTTATAAAGTACAACAGAAAAAATGTGGAGGTGCTAGAAATATAAACTACAAATAATAAGGTAGAGGATGCATGAGAATTATATTCATATATTTAAAGGATTCTTATGTGGTAGATTGGTTATTTCCAAGCTCAAACTTAAGATCAGGGGATAAAAAAATAAAAGAGTGAAAATTCTGGATGAACATAAATAAAAATATCTGGTAAGTAAAAAGTTCATTAAAGCAATAAACTATTATAAAAATATTTTTATTTAATTGTTGGAATTATATAAATCAAAACAAAACAATTATTATCGATGGACTTGGAAGAAGGTAACTGACCAAGTGACTTTTACAAAAGGTGACTATGTATCTCAGTTTTCAGAGAGAGATGTAGTTTTTGTTTTTTGCTTTAGCAAAGTAATTAATATGGCCCTCTTATTTTCAAAAGTGCTCATAAAATACAATAAAATGTATTCACTGAACCCAAAAGTTTCCTTCCAAATCTAGTTGTCTTTGGTAAAGTCAATGACCCGTTTTGAATTTCATTCCTCATACGTAAAAAAAATGCTTGGTTTCATTTTTGAGTTATTTTAGAATCAAAATTGATAATATATTAGAAGAAGCTTTTAAAATACTACATACTTTACAAATTTATGTTGTTTTACAACTGAACTTTTGCTGTTAAATCATCTCATTAAAATAATATAAATTAGCAAAGATTATATATTTCCTGCAGCTATGACTTAGAAAGTAGGAGTGTACCATGGATGGGAATTTAGGGACCCTCTTTCTCTACCAAGAATATCATTTATCTGTAGCCACACAGTTCTATGGAACTATATTAGTATTAGAGTAGAAAAAAACACATAAACATAGACTGAAGTTGTATCAAACTACATATTTGGGGACTAGTTTCTTCATATTCACAACTGAATAACATTGAACTGACATTAACAAAAGATGGAGAGAATTAGGGTTTTGGTTGGTTGTTTGTTTTTAATGTGCTTAGTGATTTGTATCACTTGACTTGAACTTTCTGGAGGCATGACAAGAGAGTTGAATCATTGGATAATAAGAGAAATAACCTTTCTGATCTAAACTTACCATCAATATCCATATTCTAACCATTTCATGATTTGTAATGCAAAAAAGGCCCAACTCTATCTTAACCACTCATCCTAGTTCAATTCTCTTGTCTGCCTAAATTATATATAAGATAAGAAGTATTTCTCTTGCCAGTGTCTGTAGAAATAAAAGTAGGCAGAAAAGAGCAGAGAGTTATTAATATTCTTAAGTCTACTAAAAACCTAAACAACTGATTATGAATGCAGTGTTCTGATACTTCAGCTTAATGAAGGTAAATGTGTGTCCTGTTTTATGGTAGAAAGTCTTGATTTACAGTTTTCCCAATGTCCCTTACTACTTTTTTTCTTAATAACAGAACATACTGGTGAAAATTAAGGTGCTCAGAGATAATATTTTCTTATCTATCTACAGAAAGGAAGAAAACAAAGTAAAACATTAAACCAGTTGACAAAATTTACTTAATAAAATTTAGTTTATTTAATGATTTTTTTTAACTTTGTTGTGTTGGGATTTTTTTCTTTTTTAGTTTCATAATATAAATAAATAGACCTTTTAAAAGGTAGATATTTATTTGTTTTTCCAATCCATGGTATATCTCCTTCAAATACTTTGTATGTCCCCTGAGAGTAAAATTCATGTCAAAACATCTTTAAATATCTCTTGACATATTCATATTTTCTAAGTAAATATTAAACATATGAATAGAGGTAATAGAGTGAGTTCAAATTCAGTTAAAAATTTAGGAGTAAATCTGGAACAGATAAGTCAGTTTCAGAAGAATTGATACTTGTATGTCTATGGTTTTAAATTATGTCGCGTCATGATTAAGAATAAAGGTCATGACATTATTCTAGATATATCTTTAAAAGTCACATTTGAAATTATTTATGTCTCCAAAAATAGACTCAGTACTGACATAATTTACTTTTCAGCTTACCCTTTGTGTGAAAACATCTTTATTGTAATAAAACTAGAGGTGCTTGAACTGACCTGAGAAAAATATCTTCTTGTGCTGTATTTAACAAAAGAAATGTTAAATAGGAAGTGAAAAAAACAAGCAGATGAATATAAGGCAATGGTAAATAACATACACTTTTTAATGGGCAGTGTATAGACTTCTGTCTCTGAAAATATGAGATAAAAAAAGTTAGAACATTTCAGCACTATTTCAACAAGCCTTAACCACTAGAATTGTTTAACAGGAGGGAAATACTAATTAAGATTTCTCTGCCACCAAGCAATATTTACTGTAGATGAGCTGGATGAGTTTTAAAACAGCTCAATCTCATTTTCTTGTTAAGATCTTCATACAGAAACTCAGGCTTCTCAGATTTAATCAGAGGCAGTTCCCTCTCCTCCTCCTCTCCCCAACAGAGAAGAAATGCATTTGGTGCTCCACGACCTCAAGAGATTATTAATCTATAAAAATGTTCTTGCCCTCCCACAACCTCCCAGCCTATGACAATAATTACGATGGCTGCTACAGAGTTGTATTGCTGTTAAAAATGGCAATAATAGTGATGGAATTAAATCCTCTTCCTTATGTATAAATGCAATACTTCTTTCCATGCTATTTGGATTGGATCCATTCTTTTCTAGCAGTCATAGCTATGCATCATTCTTGTATGTACTGTAAATCTTCTAATAATTAATAACTGCTAGGGCTCAGTTACTTAAAATATGAATTTAAATGAATTATGAATCACCTGTAACTGAATCACTTTTCCCTCTCCTCAACTGTAAAGTCAAAAGGAAAGGGAATGTTTGTCAAATATGTCAATAGTAATTAAAAATGTGTTTAAAATATTTTTTGTTTTTTAGGTTGGCTTCAGTTTTTATTAATTCCTTTGAAGTTATTCAACTGCCATTTTCAAGAGACTATATTTTGTTGCATATGGTTTCTCAGACATAGTGTCATATTTTATATGTGAATTTATTTTTGTGATGGGATTAGTATATTTTACTTAAGAATAAATGCAATTTTAAAAGAATAAAAATAAACGAATATAACATCATACATAACGAGTTCAGTTTTTATAATATATGCATTGAGAGTGTTTTCTACACTTATATATCTGTATCTGTCTATATTTATAGGTATATCTATGCATACATGTTGGTGGAATTATACCATACATTATATTTTCTATTTGGTTATTTTTACTTCTTCATCTTCTTTTTTTTTTTTTTTTAGAAAGCAGGATTTATTGAGAGGACAGAAAAGTTACCACAGTGGGAGGGAACCTGAAGGGGTTGCCCTAGTTTTACTTCTTTTTAAAATTTTTTTTATTTTTAAATTTGTGGGATACATGTGAGGATATATAAATTTTAAAGTTGTGGGATACATGTGAGGATTTGCTCCACAAGTAGATTGTTTGCAGGTAACATTTGGGTTTCTAGTGATCCCTCTCTCCTCCTGGTAGTGGACTTGGTACACAGTGGGTGGTCATGTGCCCCTTATCTCACTTGCCTCCTTCTCTCTTCCCACTAGTGGTGCCTAGCTTCAGTTGTTTTCACCTTTTGTTTTTGTGCCCAATATTTAGGACCTTCTTGTGGTTGAGAACGTGCAGTATTCTGTTTTTTGTTTATGTGATAGTTCACTTAGAATGATGGTCTCCAGTTGCATCCACGTTGCTGCAAAGGACATGATTTTGTTTTTTTATGGTTGTTATCTATTTTTACTTCAAAAACATATCTTTCACCCTTCACAAGTTTGAAGGTATATATGCTACTTTATTGTTAAAGGATTGCAGGTTATTTCTTTGAATATGTAATTTATTTAACCAAAAATATAACACATTATTTATTTTTATTTATAAAAAGGAGTACTAGCAATATACCAAAGTATACATTTTTGCATATCGACCAACTTATATCTTTTTACTTTTTGTTGCTATCTCTTCCTTCTTCTATTCCTGTATTCCTCTCTATCCTATCTATAATTTCCATTTTTCATTTAAGCTGGGGTTCAGAAAGAGTAGAAAGTCACACCATCAGTGAAAGGTAGAATAAGACTTGCTGTTGCCTGCTTTCACAAGCAAGAAGTAGTTTTGACATCGTGGGTAGGGCTTTGAAATAGAAAAATTCTGAATGCATAATTAAGCTTTAGTGTAGGACTGGGTCCTGGATGAGAAAGGCAAAAGCATTGGAAAAGTTACCATAAAATACAAAAAAAGAAATCTGTAGCCTGGCTTCTGTCTGACTCAGTTCTATAATGGTGAAAGTTTTCTGTGCATAATCACGAAAAAGAGTAAATCTCAAGTATTCAAAATATGACACATAGTATATGAGAACTATAAAATTCATTTGTTATTACCCAGTTAAGTTTTCTTTGATTTCATTTTTTCCATTCTATGCCTTTTCAGTGGTAGACTTATTTCATTCACATTCAGGTTATTTATTAAGATGTGAGAGTTTATCCCAGTCATGAGGTTCTTACAGAGTTTGTTGTTGTTGCTGCTGTTTGCTGTCATTCTTTTGATTTTTGTGTAGATTTGTGTGTGTTTTAAATCTTTTTCCTGCATTCTTGGGAAACACAGATAACATATTTCTAAATAGACAGACTAGAATAATTTCCCCTGAAAACTGGAACAAGACAAGGCTGCTCACACTCACCCTTTTTGTTCAACATTGTGTTGGAAGTCCTAGCTTGGGCAATTAGACAAGAGAAGGAAATCAGGGGTATCCAAATAGGAAAAGAGAAAGTCAAGTTATCCCTCTTTGCTGATGATATGATCCTATACCTAGAATATCCAAGAGAATCTGTCAGAAACCTGCTTGCACTGATAAAGAACTTTGGAAAATAAACGTGCAAAAGACAGTTGTATTACTATACACCAAAACAAGCAGGCAGAGACCCAAATTAAAAACACAAGTCCATTCACATTAACCACAAAAAAAGTGAAATACCTTGGCATCTTCCTGATCAGAGAAGCGAAAGACCTTTACAATAAGAACTACAAACACTGCTCAAAGAAATCCAAGAAGATACAAACAAATGGAAAAATATTCCATGATCATGGATAGGAAGAATCAATATTGTTAAGATGTCCATCCTACCAAAGGCAATCTACAGATTCAATGCAATACCCATTAAGTTACCAACATCATTCTTCTCAGACCTGGAAATGGCAATACAGAAATTCATATGGAAACATAAACAGCCACAGATAGCCAAAACAATCCTTAGCAAAAGAAACAAAGCAGGAGGTATCACACTTCCAGATTTCAAATTTTACTATAAGGCTACAGTAATCAAAATAGCATGGAATTGGTGCAAGGACAAGCACATAGACCAATGGAACAGGATAGAGATTCCAGAAGAAAAGCCTCAATTCCTTAACCAACTCATCTTTGACAAAGCCTCCAACAACAACCACTGGGAAGAGGAGAATCCATTTAGTAAATGGTGCTGGGAAAACTGGCTGACCACATGCAGAAGATTGAAACAGGACCCCTACCTATCACCATACACAAAAATTAACTCTAAATGAATCAAAGACCTAAATGTAAAACCTCAAACTATAAGAATATTAGAAAATGCAGGAGACACCCTTATGGAAATTGGAACTGGGAACCAATTCCTATTCAGAACCCTAAAGGCCAATACCTTAAGAAATAAGTTAGACAAGTAGGACCTCATCAAAATAACGAGCTTCTGCAAAGCAAAAGAAACCATCAAGAGAGCAGGGAGACAGCCCACAGAATGGGAAAAAATATTTGCAGCTGTATATCTGAAAAATATCTAGGATCTACAAGGAACTCTAATGTGCCAAATGAAAAAAACAAACAGCCTCTTTAAAAACTGGGCAAAAGACATGAATAGACACTTCTCAGAAGAAGATATATGGGCAACCTACAGACACATGAAAAAGTGCTCAGCCTCATTCATCATCAGAGAAATGCATATCAAAACCACATTGAGATACAACCTAACCCCAGTAAGAATGGCCATCATTAATAAAACAAACAACAGATGCTGGCGAGGATGCAGAGAAACAGGAATGCTTCTACATTGCTGGTGGGAATGCAAACTAGTGCAACCTCTCTGAAAGACAGTGTGGCAATTTTAAAAGTACTAGAAATTGACTTTCCATATGACCCAGCAATTCCCCTATTGGGAATATGCCCAGAGGAACTCAAATCATTCTACCAAAAAGATACCTGTACACATATGTTTGTTGCAGCCCTATTCACAATAGCAAAAACATGGAGCCAATCATGTTGTCCACTGAAACTGGACTGGATAAAAAAAATGTGATACATATACACAATGGAATATTATGCAGCCATAAAGAAAAACAAACATATGGACTTCCCTAGCAACTTGGATGGATTTGGAGTCGATAATACTCAGTGATCTATCACAGAAACAAAGAACAGAGTACCATATGCTCTCACTCATAAGCAGACCTTGTACCATTATAATACTATAAGAAAGGGATTGGCAGTAGTGAGAAACTGTCAGGAGAGGGGGGTGGGTTTGGCATTTGAGAGAAACTGCTAGAGGAGGGAGAGGCATACCTCATCAACAAGAGTATTTGCACAATCAACGCTTGTATACCTAACCCTGAATTGTACCCCACATCTTTAAAATTTAAATAAAGAAATAAAAAGAAAACATGTCTTGGTTGTATTTTCATTTCATTAACAAAAAGTGGCATGTAGAATCCTGGGGACGAGAGGAAACTCAGGGTGTGGTTGTGTGTGGGAATGTTGTTTCAAACAGCAGTTAGTAGAATGCTTAGCAGAAATATCAATTAAATACAGAAAAGATGACCCATTATTTCAAAAATAATCCCACTCTGCTTGCTCATCTCTCTACCTTAAATGCTTTTTTTTTTTTTTTTGAGTTGGAGTCTCACTCTGTCACCCAGACTGGAGTGCAGTGGCCGCTCCCGGTCACTGCAGCCTCGACCTACTGGGCTCCAACAATCCTTCCGCCTCAGCCTTCCAAGTTGCTGGGACTACAGGTGCACACTACCACGCCCAGCTAATTTTTGATTTGTTGAGAAGATGAGGTCTCGCCAAGTTGCCCAGGCAGGTCTCGAACCCGTGGGCTCAGGCAATTCACTCACCTCAGCCTCCTAAGGTGCAGGATTACAAGCTGTGCCACCGAACCCACTTTGAATGCATTTGAATAGGGGTTTCCCCTCATTAGTAATCAACTAGGTCAGTGTGAGAGCCAATTAGAACTTACCCATCATTTATACTGTAATTGAAATCTCAGACCCATTTGTTTTCAGTATGTTGTCATATAGAAGAGTCAGATAAAAGAAAAATCTGACTTCCTCTGCTGAATTTAGCTATAAATTGATCACATGCTACTAACCAAAGAGTATGGCAATAATTAATAATTTTTAGTTGTTTTAACTTCACTGTACATTGTGTGTGTGTTTGTGTGTGTGTGTGTGTTTGTGTGTGTGTGTGTTTTAAACATTACTGACCCCACATTAGGTTAACAAGAAACCTATTACATGAAAAAAAGATAAAGGTGTTTGCATTGAGAGCCAGAGGGAAATGTCAACATAGGGAGGCACTATACCAGGCTTCAACCCAGGTTGAACACAAAACCTACAGGCACCGTGGCCAGCAGGAGCTTCACAGAGAAGAGTAGACACAACCCTGTGGCCTGGGGCAGGGCTGAAAGGGGCATGCAGGGAGCTGACCAGGGCCTGCCTGTGGCCCTCGGCCACACTGTAGAAAGGTCTGTATGTTTCCCAGTAGTCCACTCCAGAGAATGAACACAACTTTGCTTGGAGGCTTGGCTTATTTAACACAAAGAATGCAGTCCCAGAGGAAGAGAATTTAGCTCAGTTTTGTCAAAAAAAAAGCCTTTTTAGTGATAAATGGAGTAAGAACTCACTGCTTTTAAGCAACTACTTCTGAAACAAGGTCAGACAGAAGGATCAAGCTACATCAGACAAGTAAAAAATACCTAGCAAGGAACTTCCTGAAATAGTGAATATAACTGAAACTAAAATCCAGAAAGTTAGCTTAAAGTTCAGATACAAAAGGAGATTGAGAATAGAGGGAGCATCAAGCATCACTAACAAGTAGATACATTAAAAAATGATAGAATAATAGTATCCTTAGACTCTAGAAAGTAATTTACATTTTCAACTGTGCATCCTAGGTGTTCATCTGGAATAAAATTTATTGTTCTATGAATTTTTTTAAATTTCAAGTGCATTAGAAATCAATAATAAGATTTTAGATGAAGATATTTAAGCCAATAAAACAACAGTTGTTTTACTAAATTGGCACACAGTTTGTGATGCATTCTTAGTCTTTCGAGGTGGCTATAACAAAATGCCATGTACTGAGTGACTTAAAAATGAGGAAAATTTATTTCTCACTGTTCTAGATGCTGAGAAGTTTAAGAAAAGCATATGGTAGATCCGATGTCTTGTGAAGACCCATTTCCTGGTTTATTGATGACTCTTTCTCACTATGTTCTCACATGGCAGAAAGGGCATTGGAGTTTTCTGGAGATCTTTTATGAGGGCACTAATTTCATTAATGAGGGCCCCACCTTCACAACTTAATCACCTCTCAAATGCCCTACATCTAATACCATCACCTTGGGAGTTAGGATTTCAACAAATGAACTTGAGGGAGCTGTAAACATACAGACTATAGTATATTCATAGCCATGTAAGTGACTAACAAAAATAATTACTTGTTTTGTAATCTTCCCTAAACTGGGAATAAGAATAACACATATGTAAAGGCAGAGTCTTGTCAAAATAATCAGTTAATTTGTTGAAATATTGTATAGCCCTGAATTTATAATATAAGTAAAATTGTTCCAATTTCTGTGCTTTTAATGTAGCATAATGTTAACATATAAAAATATTTTAGAAAAAAAATGGCTCAGCCTGTAATCCTGCACCTTTGGAAGGCTGAGGTGAGGGGATTGCTCAAGCCCGCGGGTTCGAGACCCGCCTGGGCAGCGAGACCTCATCTCTACAATAAATCAAAAAATCAGCCGAGTGTGGTAGCGCATGCCTTTAATTACAGCTACTTGGAAAGCTGAAGTGGAAGGATCGCCAGAGCCCAGCAGGTCGAGGCTGCAGTGGCTGGGAGCAGCCACTGCACTCCAGTCTGGGCAACAGAGTGAGACTCCAACTCAAAAAAAAAAAAGAAAAAAAAATGATGCTACAAACTAAATGCGTATCTCCAAAATTCATATCTTGAAACATCACCAGTGTGAGGGTATTAGAAGGTAGAATCCTCAGAAGGTGATTAGAAGCATGTAGCTTTCATGAGGAAATGTGTGCCCTTATAAAAAGGACCTTAGAGAACTCCTTTGTTTTTTATTGACTGTGTGAAAACACAACTAGAAGATGGGTATCTGGAACAGAAAGAGGGCCCTTGGCAAATATCAAATCTGCCTGCTCCTTGACCCTGGACTTTCCAGACTCTGGCACAGTGAAAAATAAATGTGTGTTGTTTATAAACCACCCTGTCTATGATGTTCTGCTGTAACACCCAAAAGGATAAAATGAGAAAGTGAAGAAAGTATAAACATAATTGCAAAGTTATGACTTAGGTCTGGAAAGTATTTTGAATTGGAGCAGGAGGGATTGGAGAGGCATACCATGAACTGAAAACACATAAATATAACAAACTAGTCAAAGACAGAAATAACCCTAAAATTTTCCAGCTAAGTGGTCATTTAATGAAGAAGGGAATGGATTCTCAGAAAGGGTAGGTGCTGGCTGGGTGTGGTGGCTGATGTTTATAATCCCAGCACTTTGGGAGGCTGAAGTAGGATTGCTTGAGTCCATGAGTTCGAGATCATGTAGCTTTTATGAGGAAATGCATGCCCTTGTAAAGGGGATCTTAGAGAACTCCTTTGTTTTTTATTGGCCATTGTGTCTACAAAAAAATTTAAAAGTTAGAAGGCATAATGGTGCACACCTGTGGTCTCAGCTACTTGAGAGGCTGAGAAAGAAAGATTACCTGAATCCAGGAGACTGAGGCTTCAGTGAGCCATGATCTCGTGCCTCTGAACTCCAGCCTGGGCAACAGAGTGAGACCCTGGCATACACAAAGACAGGTGCGCATGCATGCACACACATGAAGAAAGCGTAGGTGCTTTGTCCTATGTTACACTGCTACAGTGTGCCAGCTCCAGGTCTGGTCCCTTTATCATAGTGGTTTTTTCCCATTGTAATTAGTTGAATTGTGCTTCCCCAAAAGATAAATTTCCGAATCCCAGTATTTCAGAATGTGCTCTTAAGTAGCCTTCCCTTATTGGTGGGAATATGATCCAACACTCCCAGTGGGTACTGAACCCTACACACCCTATGTCTGTTCCCATACCATTACATTATATAGGGAAGGTAGTATTCACCTTCTGAATGTGTTAAACAAAGAGAAGACTTGCCTTCCAAGGGGTGCAAGCAGGGTGGCATGAGATCTCAGCATGCTACTCAGAGTGGTGTGAAATGTAAAGCTTATACATTGTTTATTTCTGGAACTTTTCATTTTGTATATTCAGACCACAGTTGATGTGGGTAACCAAACCTGTAGAAAATGAAACTATTTATAAAGAGGACTGCTGTACTTGGAAACAGGGTCTTGGCAGGTGTCCAATTAAAATGAAGTCACACTGGAGAAGGGTGGAACCTAGTCCAATATGACTCCTGTCCTTTTGAGAAGAGACACAGCAGTATAAGAAGAAAAAAAAATAGATATAAAACTTGGTTTGTTCTAGCTCACAGATTCAGAAGGAAAAAAATGTAAATATTTAAGACAATATCGTTAACTCTAGGCTACAAAATAAATAAAGAGAAATGTACTTGCTTAAAATCGCAAATTCCTAAGATAATGTCTATAGCCTAACCTGTTATAAAAGTAAAAATATGTAACTCTGTAATAATTTTGGTGAATGAAACTCTGCTCATCTCCTTGCCAGACATGCAATGATATTTTAGATCCTACTCATTATCACCAACATTTGTACAAATGCACGCTGTAGAAAACTTGAAAATCTTTGATTTATTTTGATTTACTTAAATATAGTATAAATATAAATATAGTAAATTATATTTTTAGAAATCTATTTTTAAAATAAATCAGTGGGTTATAAATAGCTCTTAGGTAATTTACTGATAAGAAGAGATATCATTGATGGCTGAATTATTAACAACATTTAAAAATAATAGGTAGAGGCCCCGCCAACCGCCGGTGCTGGTGGATGTTCTGGGCCTCGGTCTTCCTGCTGCTGCTTGCAGGTGAATGGCACCAGGGACCAAGACTGCATACTGCTGAATAGACAGACTGTAAAGCAGAGGGAAAAGTGAACAAAGCCAGAAGACCCTCATAAGGAAGAACAGGTCATTGCAGAAGAGAAATAAAAGCAACCCCACCTTCCCTCAAACACAGAATTGAAGAGGGGAAGGGAAAGGGGGAGAGGGAGAAAAATCTACAGAAATGAAGAAAAACCAAAAGAAGAGTATGGGTCTCTCCCAGACGCCTGGGAGAGCAGACACTGAGAAAACTGACTTTGAAATGCAACAATGAAAAGCCCCCAAATGCAGGGTCTCAACTGCAAATGTAGATATCAAAACAATGATGGAGAGATTAAAAAGAATTGAGGAGACACAAGAAGAAACTAGGAAGGAGCTGATATCTGAGATAACAGTAATAAAGAATACTGTGAATGAAATAAATAACAAATTGATAAGCATGGAAAGCAGAATTACCCAAGCAGAAGAAAGAATCTCAGAGCTTGAGGACCAAAATATAGAAATAACCCAAACTCTTAAAAACACAGAAAATAAGCTCAAAAAGACAGAACAAAACCTTCAAGAGATGAGTGACTACCTCAAGAGGCCTAACCTAAGAATAATCGGACTCCCTGAGGCAGAAAGAGAAACAGAGACCACATTGGAACAAACTTTCCACGAGATCATTCAAGAAAATTTCCCTTATCTAATCAGTGATACAAAAATTCAAACACAAGAGATTCAGAGAACCCCCGCAAGACAACAAATGAGAAGACCAACTCCTAGACACATAATAATTCGCCTAAATAAAGTAGGCACAAAAGAAAAAATCCTAAAGGCAGCAAGAGAAAAAGGCCAGATCACCCACCATGGAAGAACAATCAGAATAGCAGCAGATTTATCTGCAGAAACCCTGCAGGCTAGGAGAGCTTGGAGGCCTATCTTCAAAGTCCTAAAAGATAAACAATTTCAACCAAGAATAACCTACCCGGCCAAGCTAAGCTTCATCAGTGAGGGAGAATTAAAATCG
>NW_007250829.1:25268-26656 GCF_000164805.1 Carlito syrichta
TCATCAGGGCAAAAAATCAGCAAGGAGATCCAGAACCTCAGTGAGACTCTGGACCAAATGGAATTAATTGATACCTACAGAACACTCCCATCCAAAAGACCACAGAATACACATTCTAACTCATCACCGCATGGAACATATTCTAAGATTGACCCACATAATTGGACACAAATCAAGCATAAGCAAAATTTAAAAGGACTGAAATTCTACCATGCACCTTCTCAGACCACAGTGGAATAAAAATAAAACATTGACACCAACAAAGACCCCCCCAAAACTCACAAAGACATGGACACTAAACAGCATGATGCTAAACAACTCCTGGGTCAATGATGAAATCAAAACAGAGATCAAAAGATACCTGGAAACAAATAAAAATGAAGAAACATCTTACCAAAATCTCTGGGATGCCTTAAAAGCTGTAATAAGAGGGGAATTTATATCTCTACAAACACACATGAGGAAAATGGAAGGAACAGAAATTAACAACCAAACAAGCCACCTAAAGAAGCTGGAAAAGCAAGACCAAAAAACCCTAATTTCAGCAGAAGAATCCAGATCACCAAA
Organism: Carlito syrichta; assembly: GCF_000164805.1. NCBI lineage: Eukaryota > Metazoa > Chordata > Mammalia > Primates > Tarsiidae > Carlito > Carlito syrichta. The sequence continues at coordinate 25,836 of NW_007250829.1, forward strand.
ATAAAAGCCCAAATCCAGGACATAGAAGACAAAAAGATAATAGAAAAAAATCAATGAAACAAAAAGCTGGTTCTTTCAAAGAATAAACAAGATCGATAGTCCCCTACATAGACTGACCAAGAAAAAATGAGAAAAAAACCAAATAAGCACGATCAGAAACACAAAAGATGAAGTCACATCTGACCCTGAAGAAATACAAAAGAGCATTAGAGACTACTACATACACTTGTATGGAAAAAAAATGAAAACCTTAAGGAAATGGAGGACTTTCTGACATCACACAACCTACCTAAGTTGGAACAAGAAGAAATTGAGACCCTAAATAAACCAATAACAATCAAGGAAATCGACTACATAATAAGAAAACTTCCTACAAAAAAAAGCCCTGGACCAGATGGCTTTCCAGCAGAATTCTATAAGACATTTAAGGAAGAGCTGATACCAATCCTACTGAAGGTATTCCAAGAGATTGAAAAAGATGGAACTCTCCCCAAATCATTTTACAAAGCCAATGTCACATTGATACCCAAGTCAGGTAAAGATCCAGCAAAGAAAGAGAACTACAGGCCAATATCTTTGATGAACATAGATGCTAAAATTCTCAACAAGATCCTAGCAAACCGGATTCAGCAATACATCTAAAAAATCATCCATCATGACCAAGTAGGCTTCATTCCTGGGATGCAAGCCTGATTCAACATTCGTAAAACCATAAATGTTATTAAATACATCAACAGGTGTCAAAACAAAAACCACATGATTATATCATTAGATGCAGAAAAAGTTTTTGATAAAATCCAGTACCCCTTCTGATAAAAACC
>NW_007250830.1:0-912 GCF_000164805.1 Carlito syrichta
AATCTTGTTTTCTAAAACCAGGCCCAGCCACTGGCTATTTTAAAACTTGGAATTTTTTTATTTTATAAAGAGTATGAAGTATGAACTCTATATAGCCAACTGCCTTCTAATTATAAATTACAATAAAATATTAATTCTACCCTTAAAAAAAAGTGAGACAGTCGAGTCCTAGCAGCAGCTGCAGTGCCGTCCTATTCTCTGGCTCTCCTTGCCATCTCTCCTCTTCACTTCCAGAAACATGACCTCTGGTGTGGCTGCCTCTGATGGTGTCCTCAAAGTGTTCAATGACGTGAAGGTGCACAAGTCTTCCACACCAGAGGAAGTGAAGAAGCTCAAGAGAGCAGTGCTCTTCTTTGTGAGTAAGGACAAGAAGAACATTATCCTGGAGGAGGGCAAGGAGATCCTGATAGGTGATCTGAGCCAGACTGTCAGTGACCTCTACGCCACCTTTGTCAAGGTGCTGCCAGACAAGGACTACCTCTATGCCCTCTATGACGCAACACGTGAGACCAAGGAGAGCAAGAAGGAGGACCTGGTGTTTATCTTCTGGGCTCCTAAGTGTGCACCCCTTTTGAGTAAAATGATTTATGTCAGCTCAAAGAATGCCATCAAGAAGAAGCTGACAGGGATCAAGCATAAATTACAAGCAAACAGCTATGAGGACGTCAAGGATCGCTGCGCCTTGGCAGAGAAGCTGGGGGTAGCACTGTCATCTCCCTGGAGGGCAAGCCTTTGTGAACCCCTTCTGGTTCCCTGCCTGGAGCATCTGGCAGCCCCAGACCTGCTCTCGAGCTACAGGCTGCCTCCTTCCTGCCAGACCGGAAGGGCTGGGGGGAATCCCAGCAGGAGGAGTGCAATCCCTTCACCTCAGTTGCCAAACGGCCTCCCTCCCCAATCTCCTGGATTCCCCCC
>NW_007250830.1:1155-6587 GCF_000164805.1 Carlito syrichta
CGCAGCCACTGCAGCCTCGACCTGCTGGGCTCGGGCGATCCTTCCGCCTCAGCCTTACAATTAGCTGGAACTACAGGTGTGTGCTACCATGCCCAGCTAATTTGATATATTGTAGAAATGAGGTCTCGCTAAGTTGCCCAGGCTGGTCTCCAACCCCTGGGCTCTGGCAATCCTCTTGCCTTAGCCTCCCAAAGTGCTTGGGATTACAGCCTTGAGCCACCAAGTCCGCCTAATTGTTTTGATTTATTGTAGAGATGAGGGCTCACCATGTTTCTCAGACTGGTCTCGAACCTGTGGGCTCAGGCAATCCTCTGATCTTGGCCTCCCAAAGTGCTGGGATTACAGGCTTGAGCCACCATGCCGGGTCATGTTGCCAACTTCTAACCACTTAGTGACTCTGTGCTTATCTGTTTAGTTAAGTGTACAAATGAAACGTTGTAGAGATGACCCCTCCCCTTGCTGGCTGGTTTATCTCCCTTTTCCCTTGGTCATGGACACTCATGGAAACAGGACCAGCAAAGGATCTTTTAATTAAAAAAAAAAAAAGACACACACAAAAATGTAAACAATATTGATTTAACCTCAAAAGGGAAATAAAATCACATTTAAAGGGTGGGTTACAAGAGGAGCAGTGAGTATTTGTGTGGTCTGAGAGCTAAATCATTTTCCAAGTCAGTAGACAATATATGAAACCTGAAAACCAGCCGGGCTCAGTGGCTCAGCCTGTAGTTCCGTGCCTTTGGGAGGCTGAGGTGAGGGGATTGCCTAAGCCCACGGGTTCGAGACCCGCCTGGGCAGCGAGACCTCATCTCTACAATAAATCAAAAAATCAGCTGGGCGTGGTAGCGCATGCCTGTGATTCCGACTACTTGGAAGGCTGAGGCGGAAGGATCGCCGGAGCCCAGCAGGTCGAGGCTGCAGTGACCGAGAGCGGCCACTGCACTCCAGTCTGGGCGACAGAGTGAGACTCCAACTCAAAAAAAAGAAAAAAGAAAACTAATAACAGTACAACCGCAAATTAAGAAACAGGGACCAGGCATGGTGGCTGACGCCTATAATCCCAACATTTGTGGAGGCTGAGGCAGGAGGCTGCAGTGAACTATGATCATGCCATTGCACTCCAGCCTGGGCAACAGAGCGAGACCTCGACTACAAAAAATAAACAAAAGTGGAAAAAAAAAAACTGGTCATCCAATGGAGAAGTCCTAGAGCTCAACAGCAGAGTGGGACCAGCTGGCCTGAGGAGGGAATAAAGTGTAAACATCCAGCTACATGCAGGCCCCAAAAGAAACTAGAAAGTACCAAGGACAAGTCAGCCTTGCTCACCAGGGGCCTGAGGTAGAGCTGTTCATTTATGTTGCGCACGGGTACACATTTTGGTCATGGAAAGACAGCTCCCTGGGCTCGGACAGTGGCAGCAAAATCCCAGGCTGCATCTTGGAGGAAGTCTGAACTGAGCCCACGTAATTAGTAAACAGGTCACACTGAGCTCACAAGACATCAGCACCAGTTGCACTTGGGGACTCCCACCTTGCTCCCATCACAAGCATCTGGCTAACAGGTCCAGGCCCAAGTCTCTTGGCCTCCTTGTGTCATTCTGTTTTGCTCATCTCCCACCACCTCCCATAATCTGGAAACCCAATGGGCCAGGCCCTGCAGTTCATCTTGTAAGAGTAATAAAAAAAAGCAGCCATCATGCATGGAAAGAATTGTGCAAGGGACCAAGTATTTTATGTGCATTATTTGAGCCTCACCTCTTCCCCAAAAATGTGTCGCTGCCCATTTTATCAAGCACGTAAATGAATGCTGTGCTGGCTAATTTTATGTGTCAACTTCACTCAGCTATGGGGCCGAGATGTGTGGTCAAACATCAGACCAGATATTTTTGTGATGGTATCTTTGGGATGTGATGAACATTTAAGTCAGTAGATTTTGATCAAAGCAGACTATGTTCCATAATATGGGTAGGCCTCATCTAGTCAGTTGAAGGTCTCAACAGAAAAGACTAAGGTTCCCCAAAGAAGGAAGGAATTTCCTCTGCCTCCAGACTGCCTTCACCTTGAAACTGAAACCACAATATCAACTCTTCTTTTTTTTTTTTTTTTTTTGAGTTGGAGTCTCACTCTGTCACCCAGACTGGAGTGCAGTGGCTGCTCCCGGCCACCACAGCCTCGACCTGCTGGGCTACGGCGATCCTTCTGCCTCAGCTTTCCAAGTAGCTGGAACTACAGGCGCGTGCTACCACGCCCGACTAATTTTTGATTTATTGTAGACATGAGGTCTTGCCAAGATTGCCCAGTGGGTCTCGAACCCGCGGGCTCTGGCAATCCCCTCACCTCAGCCTCCCAAAGCACGAGATTACAGGCTAAACCATTGAGCCCGGCTTCAACTCTTCTTATTCTGTTTCTCAGGAGAACCCTGACTAATACAGAGGCCTAGGAAAAGTCACCTCCCAAGGTCATAAATCAAGAAGAGGTAGCACTCTCATTCAGGCCCAAGCCAGGTCAAGCCCAGAGTCATGCTCTTAACCCACCACGACAGTCTTAGAGTCTGAGGAGCTTAAGTCAGATGATGCTCCTGACCTCATTGTCTGAGGGTCCCTAACTCCATGGAGCCTTTCATGTGAACAAGCAGCTGGAGGAAAAGGGCACATCCCTCTTTTCGAGGCTGCACCAAAGGAGCCTCATCTCAGTCCTCCTGTGCCGCAGAGGCCACACTGGGTTATCAACCTTCGAAGGGAGATTTGAGTAGCCGACTTCGGTTTCTAGTTGATCCTGACATAGTCCACTCAGTATGTGGGGTTGTGTGTGAATTCTGAAAACATCAACTCATGTGTCACAGCGCCCTCTACAGGCCTACTTATATGGACAAGGCAGTAAACACCTGATCTCCAAAGCAACTCCAGCTTTATTCCTATTTTATTTTATTTTATTTTTTTTTTTGAGTTGGAGTCTCACTTGGTCGCCCAGACTGGAGTGCAGTGGCCGCTCCCAGCCACCGCAGCCTTGCCTGCTGGGCTCCAGCGATCCTTCAGCCTCAGCCTTCCGAGTAGCCGGAATTACAGGCATGCGCTACCACACCCGGCTGATTTTTTGATTTATTGTAGAGATGAGGTCTTGCCAAGTTGCCCAGGCGAGTCTCGAACCCGCGGGCTCAGGCAATCCATTCACCTCAGCCTCCCAAAGGCACGGGATTACAGGCTGAGCCACCGAGCCCGGCTTTTATCCCTATTTTAAAGTTGGCAAGCTATGCATCTGACCAAGGCCTGACGTCCAGGATCTACAAGGAACTCAAACAAGTTGAAAGGAAAAAAACAGCACACTCCCTCACACCCTTCCTTTCCAACTTGGGCCCGGCAGAATGGCACCAGCAAAGAAGGGTGGTGAGAAGAAAGACCGTTCTGCCATCAACAAGGTGGCGACGCGAGAATCTACCATCAACATTCACAAGTGCATCCATGGAGTGGGCTTCAAGAAGTGTGCCCCTCGAGTACTCAAAGAGATCCGAAAATTTGCCATGAAGGAAATGGGGACTCCAAATGTACACTTTGATACCAGGCTCAACAAAGCTGTCTGAGCCAAAGGAATAAAGAATGTTCTATACTGTATCCATGTGTGGTTGTCCAGAAAATGCAATGAGGGTGAAAACTCACCAAACAAGCTTTATACTTTGGTTACCTGCGTACCTGTTACCACTTTCCAAAATCTACAGACAGTTGATGTGGATGAGAACTAATTGCTAATCATCAAGTACATCAAATAAAGTTATAAAACTGCAAAAGAAAAAGAAAAGAACAACCCTATTAAAAAGTGGGCAAACCGGGCTCAGTGGCTCAGCCTGTAATCCTGTGCCTTTGGGAGGCTGAGGTGAGTGGATTGCCTGAGCCCGTGGGTTCAAGACCCGCCTGGGCAACTTGGCGAGCCCTCATCTCTACAATAAATCAAAAAATCAGCTGGGTGTGGTAGCGCACGCCTGTAGTTCCGGCTACTTGGAAGGCTGAGGTGGAAGGATCGCCGGAGTCCGGCAGGTCGAGGCTGCGGTGGCTGGGAGCAGCCACTGCACTCTAGTCTGGGCAACAGAGTGAGACTCCAACTCAAAACAAAACAAAATAAAAAAGTGGGCAAAGGACATGAACAGACACTTCTCAAAGGATGGCATACAAGCAACTAACAGTCAGTGAAAAATGCTCATCAGAGAAATGCAAATTAAAACTAGGAGACACCACCTAACTCCAGTAAGTCAAAAAACAAGTGCTGACACAGCTGCAGAGAAAACAAGAAGCTTCTATACTGTTGGTGGGAATGTAAGCTAAGTTCAACCTCTGTGGAAAGCAGTGTGACAATTTCCCCAAGAACTACAAACTGAGCTTCCATACGATCCAGCAATCCCTCTTGTTGAAATATAGGCCAGGCTCGGTGGCTCAGCCTGTAATCCCAGCACTTTGGGAGGCCGAGGTGAGTGGATTGCCTGAACCCATGGGTTCGAGACCCGCCTGGGCAACTTGGCGAGACCTCATCTCTACAATAAATCAAAAAATTAGCCGGGCATGGTAGTGCACGCCTGTAGTTCTAGCTACTCGGAAGGCTGAGGCAGAAGGATCGCCGTAGCCCAGCAGGTCGAGGCTGTGATGGCCGGGAGCGGCCACTGCACTCCAGTCTGGGCAAGAGAGTGAGACTCCAACTCAAAAAAAAAAATAAATAAAAAAAAAATAAAGAAATATACCCAGAAGAATATAAATTGCTCTACCAAAAGGATGCCTGCACACACATTTATTGTAGTACTATTCACAAGAGCAAAAGCATGAAACCAACCTAGATGCCCATTGAAAGTGGATTGGATAAAGAAAATGTAAGCCAGACGCAGTGGCTCACACCTATAATTCCAGCACTGGTAGGTGGAGGCCAGAGGACTGCTTGAGCCCAGGAGTTTGAGACCAGCCTGGGCCACCTGGGAAGACCTCGTCTCTACAATAAAATAAAAAAATTAGCTGGGTGTGGAGACTTCCTTGGGACGGTGTAGGCCCTGATCCCAACATTTCTCTATAACTACCCTATCAGAGACCCTTTATTTAAGCTGCAAAAAAGGCTGCCTAACAAACCAGCCCAAAACCCAGTGCCTTGCAGCAAACATTAAGTGCCATGCTATGGGACTGCAGGTGACTGTGGTTTGGCTGGACACCTCTGCTTCAGGCTGTGGGTCAGCAGACTTGGCTTCAGGCTGAGTTCAGGTGTGTTTCACGTGATGCAGCGGCTACTTGGCAAGACTTGCGAGGACTGCCAAGAGTGCATGAGGGCTCGTGGCAATGCACTATGCCACTCAAGGTCAAGCTCCAGACTTGTGCACTGGCTTCTGCCTGCCTTAAAAAGTAAGTTTAAGAAGCCAACAAACACATGAAGAAATGCTCAACCTCACTAATCATCAGGGAGATGCAA
>NW_007250830.1:6879-8307 GCF_000164805.1 Carlito syrichta
TGGAATACTACGCAGCCATAAAAAAGAACAAAATCATGAATTTCGCAGCAACCTGGATGGAACTAGAGTCTATAATACTGAGTGACCTCACACAGAAACAAAGATCAGAATATCACATGTTCTCACTCATATAATGGACCTTGAACATCCAATGTAATACTATAAGAAAATGACTGACGGTACTAGGAAACTATGGGGGGGAGGGAGATGGGATTAACAGTAGCAAATATCTGTCTGGGGCTGGGAAAACACCTCTTATCAACAGGGTGTCTGAATGAAACGTAATTGTACACCTAACCCTTAACTGTACCCCACAAAACTATAATAAAAATACTGATTAATTATTAAAAAAAAAAAAAAAAAAGTAAGTTTAGCTGAAGCCAACCCACCTCAGTGGAATGGGAATTATACTACTGCAATTATACTGCAAGATCACATAGCAAGCGGGAATGAGGAGTTGAAAATATCTAATATACCACAGCTAGCTGGGTTCCTTCCGGTTACATCACCTGCTCTTTTCTATCTCTGCCTCCAGTCATTGGGTCACCCCAGCCTCAAATACCTTCCTGGCCACCTGTCTTATGTTACAGTGCAAAGATCATTGGATTAAGAGCACAACCTGAAGAGCTCCAATTCCAACTCTTCTGACTAGCTGTGTGGTCTTAGAAAAGTCATATTACATCTGAGTCTATGTCATCTGCTAAAAATTTACCTCATGGGATTGTCAGGAAAAGATGATGTAAAAGAAAAAGGCTTGTCTTATATAAGGTATTTTCTTTCAGACCCAGCGTAAGTCTTCCCTCTTCCATAGAGCTTTAAACAACAACCATTTCCCCTTGGGACTCTTAAATACTTGGCATCCTGTGGCTTCTAGATATAAGAGAAACTTCTGGAGAACTCTGGAGAAGTACTGATTCTGTCCTTTGGCCTTGGTGATTCCAATTCAGAGGACATTGCTTTAGACTTCCCCAGGTGATTCTAATGCACTGGTCTCCAACACAGTACTCAGCACTTCTTTGAATAGGTCACTATTTCAGATGTTTAAGATGTAGATTGGAGTCTGAGTTTTTATTATCTGCAACTTGAGATTGTGCTTTTCAAAGCCTCACTTTCTTCATTGGTGAAGCAGGAATGCCCTCATATATGTCCACAGTTTCAGTGAAATGTCAATGAGATAATGTAGTTTCAACATTTGGGACAGTCTTGGCACAGTGCTGGCAAGGTTACTGGCTTTACATTACTCTGTCTTTCATGGACTCTGTGAAACAATTCCATGGCACCCAACCCAGTACTGAGTCCACGGTACTGATTTGCGAATGGAAGCTGGTGTACGAAAAGAGCACTGGCAGCTTCTTTCAAGGTTCTTCTCTGCCGGGCTCAGTGGCTCAGCCTGTAATCCCGCGCCTTGGGGAGGCTGAGGTGAGTGGA
>NW_007250830.1:8601-11089 GCF_000164805.1 Carlito syrichta
CAGCTTCTTGGAAGGCTGAGGCGGAAGGATCGCCAGAGCCCAGCAGGTCGAGGCTGTGGTGGCCGGGAGCAGCCACTGCACTCCAGTCTGGAGAGGGAGTCTTCCCCCAGCCATGGCAGTACTACATGGAGGATGAGATAATCACCCGTGTCTTCTTCCATCAGACCCACACTCTTTCTTACTCTGTGGGAACGCAGATACTAATGGTTTTCTGTACACTGTTCACTCTTTGTGATGGCAAATACATGTACCAAGTCACTGCAGATGAAGAACATTTCACAAATCATCACAGCAAGAGTAATTAAAATATCTATTTATTGACAAACCTAGTAACATGAAAAGAGTATCTACCCTGCACAAGTCTCATAATACTATAAGAAAGGGATTGACAGTAGCAGGACACTGCCAGGGGAGGGGGGGTGCACACTTTATCAATAAAGGTACCTGATCTGAAACCAGGCGAAATAGGGGCCAAAGTCAGGCCGAAACTTTACCTGTACAATGACAATTTGTATACCTAATCCTGAACTGTACCCCATATCTTTTAAATAAATAAATAAATAAATAAATAAATAAATAAGAAACTCTTTTTATTTTTTTTTTGAGTAGGAGTCTCACCTACAGCATGCCACTGCAGCCTTGACCCACTGGGCTCAGGTGATCCTTCCACCTCAGTCTTCCAAGTAACTGAAACTACAGGCACACGTCACCATACCCAGCTAACATCTTGATTTTTATTGTAGAGATGTCTCACCAAGTTGCCTAGACTGGTCTCAAACCCCTGGAATCAGGCAATCCTCTCATCTCCACCTCAAAAAGAAAATCTTAATGGAATCTAGCTTGGTGGAAATACAGTGCACAACATTAATGCCACATTCATGGGAGGGGGCAGAAATGCTCAGTCATTCTCTGCACTAAAGTCACCCGGTTGCTTGTGAAAGGATCCCATTGACTAAAGTGCCTCAAATGTCTTCAAGGCCATAGTCTAACTCAACACAGGGACAGAGGAGGGCTGAACTGAAGTGCACATTGACAAACACACATGATGAGTCACAGGACAATAATTACACAGTACAATAATTACAATGGCAATTTTGGACCTCCCAAGTGTTGACCAGAGAGTACACTACTCAGTATTGACTGTGCTGCTGGAAACCCTTCACTGAAAGAGCTTTCTACCCCACGCCCATTGTTCTGAGGAAGGAGAAGCTATGTGGGGCAGATGGAAACCCACACAGCAAAATTAACTTTCTCTGTCTTCCAATCTACATCTCCCATTTGACACTCTGGAGTGTAAGGCACTAGAATCTGACTTAGAAAAAAGAGGTGCTCCAAGCTCCAGTTCTTGGTGTGCAAAGGAAGTCCTGACACAGATCTTTTCAGACAGATGCTAAAAATATCCTCCCACATCTTGTGATTTCTGTCCTTGACAGACAGGAAAGCAAGAGGGAAGACGTTTACAAGGGATAAAAAGTTAAGTGCCTTCAAATCTCATAAGAAAAATTACCTATGAAAAAATATTTGATTCTTTTTTTTTTTTGAGTTGGAGTCTCACTCTGTCGCCCAGACTGGAGTGCAATGGCCACTCCCGGCCACCGCAGCCTCGACCTGCTGGGCTCCGGTGATCCTTCCGCCTCAGCCTTCCAAGTAACCGGAATTACAGGTATGCGCTACCACGCCCGGCCGATTTTTTGATTTATTGTAGAGATGAGGTCTTGCTGCCCAGGCGGGTCTCGAACCCACGGGTTCAGGCAATCCACTCGCCTCGGCCTCCCAAAGTCCTGGGATTACAGTCTGAGCCACCAAGCCCGGCCCGGAATCAACATTTAAGTATCACTTAATTTTGTCCACTCTCTCCTACAGACAACCAGATTCTCCCAAATTAATGTGCCTGGGAATAGCATGGGCTGGATGGCTCATGAAGAAAACTAATGACTTTTTTCTCCTGAAATTCCCATATCTGGGCATCAGAGAGGCTTCCTCAAAAGTCTTTTTTTTTTTTTTTAAAGAGATGGGGTCTTGCTATCTTGCCCAGGTTGGCCTGGAACTCCCTCTTTTCTTCTTGGAACAGGTAGGTGACCCAAGCATTAAACCTTATCTAAAATATGAAAGTATTTATCTTGCACAGGAGCTAGTATGCCTTGAACTTTCATGTATCAGAGTAGCGATGTAACTGAACTTAGGTTCTGCTTGCCAACCAAAGGCCAAGCATGAGAGACAGGGTGTTGACAAAAGGAAAACAAGTTTATTCACCTGAGCCAGCAACCTGAGGAGATGGTGTCTCAAAGACCATCTCCAGTTAGTACAAATTTCAGGCTCCTTTTATGTTAAGGTAGGTAGGTGAGGTTAAGATCAAGAGGTGACCAACAGCTGCAGATATCTGGGCACTAGCAAGGGTCCAAGGAGGTTGGTAAGATTCTTTGTACTGCCGGGCTTGGTGGCTCAGCCTGTAATCCCGCGCCTTTGGGAGGCTGAGGTGAGTGGATTG
>NW_007250830.1:11109-15864 GCF_000164805.1 Carlito syrichta
ACCAAGTGAGACTCCAACTCAAAAAGAAAAAAAAAAAAAAAGATTCTTTGTACTTGGGTCAGGTCACAGTGTTCCTGTAAATATATATATATATATTTTTAAGTAGGAGTCGTACTCTGTCACCCAGGCTGGAGTGCAGTGACACGTTCATGGCCACCACAGCCTCAACCTGCTGGGCTCAGGTGATTCTTCTGCCTCAGTCTTCCAAGTAGCTGAAACCACAGGTGCACACCACCACACCTTGCTAATTTTTTAATTATTATTATTGTAGAGATGAAGTCTTGCTAAGTTGCCTAAGCTGGTCTTGAACCCCTGGACTCAGGCAATCCTCTCACCTCTACCTCTCAAAGTGCTAGAATTACAGGCGTGAGTCACCACATCCACTTCCTTTTAAATCTTTAACAAAACATAGTATACAGACTTCCTCCTTTTCCCAGGATTAGTGTCGAGTTGCATACCTGTTGTTCCTACATTATTTTTTCAATGTTTCGAAATTACGGGTAAAGGTTCCTTAAATGAAAATGGAGTTATGTACATTCTTTTGCTGTTTCACTATTACAGTAAGAGACTTTCAGTCTTCAGGTAGCCAGATCTCATCTAGTTGATCCTATGTGAGTTGATTGGCTGATGAGCAGGGTATAAGATGTCGGCTGGCTGGTGACACCAGGGTCTCTGGAGCTTTACTGCCACTCTCTAAGGGCAGAAACCCCCTCTTTCTTGTGTGCTGTTGGATCCTATCACCTAGTACAGTGCCCGGCCACAGCCAGGCAGCAATAAACCACAAGATTGGTTTGTGTAGTGAGACAGTATGGAATTCAAAGAACGAGAACTGGAGTGTGGTCCAAGATGGGGTGGTGTCTGCACCATTAGACCTCATCCACTAAAATATTTACTGGATGATGTACTACGCACTGTTCTCTGTGCTGAGAATGTGGCCGTGCCCAAAAGCAAAGTTCTGTCGACAGAGGCTGAGGTACACCAGTGCGAAAGGCAGTCACATATACTTGAGAGTGATTAATTCTATAAAGGAAAAAAATACAGAACGATGTTGTAAGGTAAATGAAACCAGACCAGGCGAAACGGCCTCCGACCTTACAGATGTGACGGTGAGGAAGGAGTGAACGGTTCCTTTTCCTGTAAGCTGAAACAAGCTGGGAAGGTGCAAGGAGTGAGAAAGGGCCACGAGCTCTGGTCCGCTATTCCTGCCTCCAAGGTCGGCCCAAGTCAGCAGAACGGATTTCCGACCTACTCTGGACTCGGAGTGGGACTTCCAAGAAACAGCGTGACCACTGGTGTGTGAGAAGCCTTTTGAGGCCTGGACTGGATGTGGCTTGAGGCTGCGGACCCAGGTGGAAGTAGAACCTGGCCACAGGCCTCCAGGGCAGAAAGGACCCCCGCGCTCCCCACACTCCAGCGGAGCCTGGCGCCCACCTCAGACGTCCCAGCTCTATTTGCATAAATCCACGCCAGTCGGAGGCCCGAGTTCCAACTCGGCTTTAAGAGCCTGGAGTGCCAGCCGGGCTCGGTGGCTCAGCCTGTAATCCCGCGCCTCTGGGAGGCTGAGGTGAGTGGATGGCCTGAGCCCGCGGGTTCGAGACCCGCCTGGGCAGCGAGACCTCATCTCTACAATAAATCAAAAATCAGCCAGGCGTGGTAGCTCATGCTTGTAATTCCGGCTACTCGGAAGGCTGAGGCGGAAGGATCGCCGGAGCCCAGCAGGTCGAGGCTGCGGTGGCCGGGAGCGGCCGCTGCACTCCAGTCTGGGCGACAGAGTGAGACTCCAACTCAAAAAAAAAAAAGATAAATAAATAAAATAAGAGTCTGGAGTGCCAACTAGCCTCCATCTTGGCGGGGAAGCGTAGGCCCAGGGGCGGTGCCTCGCGAGACCCAAACAAGGCCACGTGGCAGGGGCGGGGCCCGCGGTGACGTCACGGCGCGCTCGTGCGCAGCAGAGGTCACGCGCCGACCGTACCCGAGCTGGGGGCGGGGGGCCGTAAAGCGCGGAAGGTCCCGGGCTCCCGCTTCCCGGAACTTTTTACTCCCTCCTTCCCGCCCCCGCTTCCCACCCCCTGTCTCCCCTTTCCGGTCCGCGGCGACCCTCCGGCAACCGTCGTGGCTGTCCCCTTGTTTCCGCCGGGGAGTTGCTGAGCGCGGAGCCCGCGGGGACCCGTGAGGTAAGGAGACAGCCACGGGGCCGCTCTGGCCTCCGCGCCCGCGTGGGCCTTAGCGGCCCGGGACCCCCGAGTTTCCCCCCTTTCCGCTTGGGTGTTCTCCACGGGTGGTCCCCGCAGACCCCCGCTTCCTGTCTGTTCTGCCCGGTCCTGTCCGGAAGGCGCTTCTAGGCGCCTGGACTCTGTCCGGCGAAGGTTGTCTGAGCCACGGGGACCGGTGCCCGGCCGCCCCGGGGCCTGCGTGCCGGCCCATCCAGGCGTCTGCACCGCAGCCGGGATGCCGAGGGCGGCCGGGGTGCCCTGCCTTCTGGCTCCCATCCCCCTCGGGCTTGCGCACCTCTGCAGCGCAAAGCCTCCGCCTCATCCGTCTTTGCAGGTGGAATGGTTTTCCCGCGTTGAAACGTGCGGTCCACTTGCACTTTCCGACTGCAGCAGAGTCCCGCGGAAGTAATGACCCGAAAAGTCTAGGCCAGGGCAGTGCGCTTTCTTCTTAATGCTTGACCTTTTGGGATCGAGGTGGATGAGGCTCAGATTCGAATCAGGCATCCCCGAGCCCATTTCGCCCATGCGTGGAAGCATGAGGTACCGGGATGGATGGTGGTGGAGGAGGAGTCAGCCCGAAGGGTACACTTCCAGGGGTGGGAATTTGTATTAATTTCTTAAACTTGCATGATCACCCGGTGCACTTGGAAAAAACAGCTCCCTGGACCATTAGGTTCAGAATTTCCAGGGAGGAGGGCTGGAGATCTATTGTTTTGTTTTTGTTTTTGTTTTTTGTTTGAGTTGGAGTCTCACTCAGTCGCCCAGACTGGAGTGCAGTGGCGGCTCCCGGCCACCGCAGCCTCGACCTGCTGAGCTCCGGCGATCCTTCCGCCTCACCCTTCCAAGTAGCTGAAACTACTGGCGCGCGCTACCACGCCCGGCTCATTTTTTTTTATTTTTATTTTTTATTGTAGAGATGAGGTCTCACCAAGTTGCCCAGGCGGGTCTCGAACCCACGGGCTCAGGCAATCCACTCAATTTAGCCTCCCAAAGCGCTGGGATTACAGGCTGAGCCACTGAGCCTGGCTAAGGAAATCTATTGTTTTTACGCAATAGATTTCCTGGTGGTTCCGCCGAGGCAAGTGTGGCAAATGTGTTAATACACTCATACTCATCCAGTCTTCTTGTGACCAGCAGTCCACTTACGCACAATGCTGTAACCAGACAGGAACAACTCAGGAAGGTAGACCTGTCACCTTCCTCTTGTTGGAATAAGCAGATCTGAGCAGAACCAGCCTCTGTCTTAAGGTTGTTTAATAGAGGTTATTCTTCTTAGAGAATATTATAACCTTTTTCCAGAATCTTAAATATATATATAATTTGTTTTAAACCAGGTAATGTGCTTTATTTCTGTCTGATATCTTCAGTTTCTTCTTCACTGGCTTTACCTCGTTCATTGTCAAGCTTCGCATTGATTTTTTTTTTTCTGCCAAACCTACTAGAATAGACTCTGGTGCCTTCCTTCATTGTTTACTTTAAGCCCTTCTGCCCTCACCACTTTAACTCCTTTGAAGGTCATGATGAACACAAGGTCAGAGATCCTTTCCTTGGTTCTTAGCATCCTGGGCTTTTAACATTGTTTTTCCATCTTGAAACTTACCTATTACAGTGTAATTCAGTTTCTTGCTGGGGAAAGTGCCTTATGGTTAGATCCTCACAGCTGCCTGTTTTTTTTGTTTTGTTTTTTTTTGAGTTGGAGTTTCACTCTATTGCCCAGACTGGAGTACAGTAGCATGCTCCTGGCCACCGCAGCCTCGACCTGCTGGGCTCCAGGCGATCCTTCCGCCTCAGCCTTCCAAGTAGCCAGAACTACAGGCGCATGCCACCATGCCCGGCTAATTTTTAAAATTTATTTATTGTAGAGATGAGGTCTCGCCAAGTTGCCTGAGCAGGTCTCAAACCCGCGGGCTCCCAAAGTGGTGGGATTACAGGCTAAGCCACTGAGCCCAGCCGCCTTTTCTTTACTTATCTGATTTTATTTGAAAGGTAGCATGGAGTAATGGTGAAATGGCATGTGTGCTAGTGCCAGACTGGCTGACTTTGAATCCCGACTCTGCTACTCACTAGAATTATACGACCTTGAGTGAGTCACTTCATGTTTTTGTGCCTCAGTTTCGTCAAGTAGAGAAGAGAAATGCTAATATCTGCCTCCTAGGGTTGTGAGGATTAAATTTAGTTGTATACATAGGCAGCATGTGGTTCATTGTAACTACTTATAAAAATATTAGCTTGTGTATCACTGGGCACAGTGGTTCACACTTGTAATCCCAGCACTTTGGGAGGTGGACATGAGAGGATTGCCTTAGTTCAGGGGTTCAAGACCAGCCTGAGCAACATGGTGAGACCTCATCTCTACAATAAATCAGAAAATTAGCCGGACGGGGTAGCACGTTCCTGTGGTTCCAGCTACTTGGGAGGCTGAGGCAAAAGGATCACCTGAGCCCAGCAGGTCGAGGCTGCAGTGGTCCCTGAGCATGCCACTGCACTCCAGCCTGGGCAACAGAGTGAGACTCCAACTCAAAAAAAAAAATTATGCCGGGCT
>NW_007250830.1:16188-22942 GCF_000164805.1 Carlito syrichta
AGAAGGCTGAGGCGGAAGGATCACCGGAGCCCAGCAGGTCAAGGCTGCGGTGGCCAGGAACGGCCACTGCACTCCAGTCTGGGTGACAGAATGAGACTCCAACTCAAGAAAGAAAAAAAAAAAAGAAAAAATTTATATACATACACACACACACACACACACACACACACACATTAGCTTGTGTAAAACAAAAATTATTTAATGTATTTAGGTAGCTCCTCAAATCTGAGTGCCTGAGTGAGATCTCTGAGTGATCACTGATTTCCACCCCCCATCTCTTTTGTTCTGTGGTCTCATTCATGTGTCAACATACATTCCTAGGAACCTATGCTGAATGCTGGGAAAACTCAACAAGTTATCAGTAGTCCCTGCTCTTAGAGAATTCCATTAAAATAGAGGAATAATAACTACCACTGAGTGTTCTTTTTTTATTTAAGTCAGAATCTCACTCTGTTGCCCAGGCTAGAGTACAGTGGCATGCTCCACGGCCACCACTAAGACCTGCTGGGCTTAGGCAATCCTTCCACTTCAGCCTTCCAAGTATCTGGAACCACAGGTGTACGCCACCATGGCTGGCTAATATTTTGATTTATTGTAGAGACACGTCTTACCAGGTTGCTGAGGCTGGTCTCCAACCCTGGGTTTAGACAATCCTTGCCTCTGCCTCCCAAAGTGCTGGAATTACAGGCATGAGCACCATGCCTGTCTTACTGAGCATTCTAAAGCACCAGTTTTGTTCTTTCTGCAGTCTGATTGAGTCTTTGCAGCAACCATCTGAGGTAGGTGTTCTTAGCCCACGTTACAGATGAGGAGCTCAAAGCACAGAGATTGAGTAGCCTGCTCAAAGTCATACAACTAACGAAAGGTAGGGGAGCTTTTCAAACCCACATGTATCTGCTTTCAAAGCCTGGATTCCCACCTGGATCCTGTGTTGACTCACTGATGGGCAAATAGACCATTATGCAGAGTGTAAGTTCTGTGCTGGGAGAAGCACAGGATGTTATGGGGTAATATAGAAGTGTCACTCAATCAAGCATTGGGACGGGGTCGGGGGCAGTTCCAGATAAGATATCAAAGAAGAGGCTGCGACTTGGGAGAGGTGTGGCAGAAAATATGCCACTTAGAGGGAACTATGCTCAAATCCTGAGAGTGAAAAAGAAAGTTCATGCCTGACATGTCTGAGGAATTACAAGTAGTTCAGTCTGGCTTGATAAGAGTGTGAGGGGAAAGAAATGAGACCAGAGGTAAGAAACCAGGTTGTAGGCGGGCTCGGTGGCTCAGCCTGTAATCCCCTGCCTTTGGGAGGCTGAGGTGAGTGGATTGCCTGAGCCTGCAGGTTCGAGACCCACCTGGGCAACTTGGCGAGACCTCATCTCTATAATAAATTAAAAAATCAGCCGGGCATGGTAGCGCGTGCCTGTAATTCCGGCTACTCGGAAGGCTGAGGCAGAAGGATCACCGGAGCCCAGCAGGTCAAGGCTGCGGTGGCCAGGAACGGCCACTGCACTCCAGTCTGGGTGACAGAGTCAGATTCCAACTCAAAAAAAAAAAAAAAGAAACCAGATTGTGAGGGATCTTGCACTTGCTATTAAAGAGTTTTGCCTTTTTCCTGAGGGCATCAAAAAGTCTCTGAAGGGCTTTAAGCAGGGTCATGAAATAAGATTTCTATTTTAGAAGACTTGTTCAGATTCTTGTATATTGATTGGGGTGGGAGAATGGTGTGAAGATTAGAGACTGGAAGCCCTGTCAGGAAACTTGAGCAGTAATCCAAGTGAGATCTGTAATCAGGTACTGGCTGTGAAGATGGAGATTGAGGGTGGATGTGTTGGGCCTTGATGATTGACTGGGAGGGGAAATGAGAGGGAAGAGCCCAGCTAGCATCTGAGATCCTGGTATGTGGCATAATTGGGGGATGCAGAAAGTGGAACAGATGTGCAGATTGTGGAAGATGAATTTACCTTTTATTTTTTATTTATTTTTTTTATTTATTTTTTTGAGTTGGAGTCTCACTCTGTCGCCCAGACTGGAGTGCAGTGGCCGCTCCCGGCCATCGCAGCCTCGGCCTGCTGGGCTCCAGCGATCCTTCCGCCTCAGCCTTCCAAGTAGCTGGAACTACAGGCGCGCGCTACCATGCCTGGCTAATTTTTTGATTTATTGTAGAGATGAGGTCTCGCCAAGTTGCCCAGGCAGGTCTCAAACCCGCGGGCTCAGGCAATCCACTCACCTCAGCCTCCCAAGAGTTTACCTTTAAATGTGCCCTGTTTTGTCTCTGGAATTCAAGTGAAGATGGCCATTCTGCAGTGGGCACTAGGTATGCGTGCCCAGGGCTTAGGATTGCAGTGGGCTGGGTTGCTAGTCATGGTAGAAAGTCTCCCTGGGAAAGTATGTGGAACACAAGAGAATTGGGCTTCATAGAGCTCTGAGGGACAGCAGCACATTTGGATGGGCAGAGAAGAGAAACCAGCAATGTGACCAGGGAAATAGATATCAATGTGAAACAAGGAAACTGTGAGGAGAAAGGAGTGATCAGTGGTATTAAGTGCTGTGGAGAGGTCAAGTGAGATGGCGCCAGGAAAGCGTCCTTGGAAACTAGTGATATTAGCAGAGCTCTTGACGAGAACAGTGTCAGGAGCTGCAGGGCAGAAGCCTGCATTTGGTCCAGGAGAGTAGGATAGGAGAAGGTGAAAAACAAACCATAAGCACCCCTTTCTGTATATTAACTTCAAGTGAAAAAGACAGGTTGTAATATATACATCATTAAGAGAACGTTTTTGCCTAAAAACCTACCAGCAGATTATTTAATTGCTACGGTATAAGAAAATAAGGACTAAAGACAAAGTTGGTGGTGGACATCAGGACAGCTCATTGCTGCAAAAAATAGAGTTCTGGGAAAGCATCATTAATGTTGGTATTACTTGGAAAGCTGAGGTGGAAGAATCACCTAAGCCCAGCAGGTTGAGGCTGCGGTGGCCATGAGCATGCCACTGTACTTCAGCCTGGGCAACAAAGTGAGACTCCAGCTCAAAAAAAAAAGTTTTAAAAATAAATAAGTAAATGAAAAAAAGAAAGAAAAGAAAGTTGTGTGGCTTTTGTTTTTTTTTTTTTTTTATTTTAGTTGGAGTCTCACTTTGTTGCCCAGGCTGGAGTGATGGTCACCACAGCCTTGAACTACTGGGCTCAGGTGATCCTTTCACCTTAACCTTCTAAGTAGCTAGAACTACAGGCATGTGTCATCACATCCAGCTAATTTTTCTTGATTTATTGTAGAGATGAGGTCACGCCCAGTTGCCCAGGCTGGTCTCAAACCTGTGGGCTCAGGCAATCCTCACACCTTGGCGTCCCAAAGTGCTGGAATTATAGGTGTGAGCCACCATGCCCAGCCGTGTTTCCTTTCTTAAATCACTTGGAAGGAACTTGAGCATATTAAAATGTTGAGGAGGAGGAGCCAAAAGGGAAGGAGACATTGCAGATACATGAGAGAGAATAGTTGATGGTGCTAGGACCAAGAGAAGGAAGGAGGAGGCGAGATCCAGGGCGCTTGGGAGAGATTCACTTTCAGCTGAAAGAAGGAGCAGATAGTTACAGATGCAAGTAGGTTTGTAGGAAGGGTTTCAGGGAATGAGATGACACCTGTTATCTGCTTAGGGTGAGGGAAGAAAGGTGGGATCAAAGGTTGAGGGAGGAGCAGTTAGGCTCAGAACCTAAATGTAAACAGAGATCTCTCTGTGGCCTCACATGTACTGGCCCCAAGCTGGCAGAGGGCCTGCAACCTAAGCCAGAAAGGAACAGGGGCTGTTCTGGCGTAACCAGGTGGTAGTGGTGTGGAAGCAAGAAGGATGATGGTGAGGAGGGTGGGACAGGGCTAGTCATGTGGCAGTGGCAGTTTCCTCAGGAGAGTTGTATTGTCATGGGGACAGAAGGTGGAGAACATCAGCAGCGTGGTGGGTGTTTAACTTTGGGATGGGTATTCTAGAGGGGAGAATTGGTCCCATTGGAGATGAGATCACAGAAAGACTAGTTATGTGGAGAAGCTTGGATCTTGAGATGGAGCTTCGCAGGGGCCAGAGGTGACAGGCCTGGTAGCAACCACTAGGTAGTCAAGATGATTAGTGTTCAGTTGGATGGCATTTGTCTCAGAATGCCATCTGTGCCTACATTGGTTGCAGTTCTGAGAGTCCTCTCTGGGTGAATGGCAAAGATATCTTGGCCTGTGGGGGTTTGGGCTGGTCTTGCGGCCATCTGCAGGTCTTGAGGCTGGTGGAGGGTGGGGGATTTGCTAGCAGCCAGATGCCCTGAGGCCCATCTGTCTGTTGCTCTTGTCTCAAATCCTCGTTTTCCTATACTTTAATCACTGCATAGTCTGCCAGGAAGTCTTTCTTCAGTTTCTGGAGATGTGAACAGGCCTTTGTTTTGCTTTTAGATTAACTTTGTTAAAACCCTATCTTTAGCCAGCTGGTGGCTCAGCCTGAAATCCCGCGCTTTGGGAGGCTGAGGTGAGTGGATTGCCTGAGTCCCCAGGTTCGAGACCCGCCTGGGCAACTTGGCGAGACCTCATCTCCACAATAAATAAAAAAAAATCAGCCGAGTGTGGTAGTGTGTGTCTGTAATTCCGGCTACTCGGAGGGCTGAGGCGGAAGGATCACCGGAGCCCAGCAGGTCGAGGCTGCAGTGGCTGGGAGTGGCCACTGCACTCCAGTCTGGGCAACAGAGTGAGACTCCAACTCAAAACAAAAAACAAAAAAAAACCCCTACCTTTGTCATACCCAGCTTGTAGCATTTCATGGTTGTATCCTGGACCAGGGCAAACCTAGCATCCAGTATCCTCTGTGGTCTGACTCCATCTCCCTTCGATTCCTATTACGTGGCATTCATTGTAGACACTGTGGCCTCCAAGCCAGGGGCCTCGTTGTCACCCACAAGCATAATCATAGTGAGACTTGTCCTGTAACTTTTTTATGCTTCCCAGCTCTCTCTTTGTCCAAATTTTACTTCTCCAAGGCTCAGTTTATCTCCTGCTTTCTATATGATCCTTTCCCTGAAGGCCCAAGCCTGTGCTCTTTTTCATCTCTAACTTATTATATTTATAGTCTTGGAGAAATGTGAGCTTTGTTGCCATTTGTGACTCATGTTTGTTTATGTAAATAACAAGCCGAACATGGTTAATAATCCTCTTTTCCTGTCCAGGAAAAGACATACTTAAATCTCCACCACATCGCCTGTGGAAACATAGGGTGTGCCATCTTTCTTTAGGTCCTGGCTTGCATCTCTTCTTTGCTTCCCAAGGACCCATTGTTTGTTACTGCCTTTCCTTTTTCATTGCCTCTTTTCCTTTCACTGGTCATTCCCACCAGCAGTGCAGAGCTCTTGTCTAAAAACATGCAGATCACCTTGCTCTTCCCCACGTTCTCCGCTGGCTTCTGTCCTGTTTTTCTGCTCCCCTTCCCAGCAGTGTAGGGGGTCTGTCTCCACTCCCTCATCTCCTTCATTCTTCAATATCTCCTTTACTCTTAATTTGGCATTAGTCTGTATTTCATCCCTACCACTCCCCTGGAAATGTTCTTTTTGAGGGCACCAGGGACCTTTTTGTTGTCAAATCCCTGTGGACACTGTGCCACCTTGCTTGACCCTTCAGCACCGTCTGTAGTTAACCACTTCTTGAAACACTTTCCTCTCTTGGCTTCCATGGCTCATCTCTGCCTGGCTTTCTTTCTACCTTACCAGCTACTTCTCTATCTTTTTAGCCAATTCTCTTTATCTGGACCCTGTGAATCTGCCACAGCATTGAACCCTGATTTCTAGTCCTTCTTTTCTCTTCCCAGTCTGTAATGCAGAGACCTTCAGAGTTCTTGTTCCTCTCCAAATACTAGGGCTTTAGATACTCTGGTAAGTGGCACCAGTTGTTTAACCCAGAAATTTAACTGTCATCCTTATTTCTTCCTTTTTCTGACTTCTTTTTTTGGAGGAGGGGTTAGAGTCTCACTCTGTCGCCTAGGCTGGAGTGCAGTGACACGATCACAGCTACCACAACCTCAATCTACTGGCTCAGGAAATCCTTCCCCCTCAGCCTTCAGGTAGCTGGAGCTACAGGCATGTGCCATCACACCCAGCTACTTTTTTTTTTTTTTAATTGTAGAGACAAGTTCTCGCCAAGTTGCCCAGGCTCGTTTCAAACTCCTGGGCTCAGGCAGTCCTCTTGCCTGTGCCTCCCAAAGTGCTGGGATTACAGGTGTGAGCCACCACACCTGGCACACTTTTTCTGATTTTAATATCCAGTCTGTTGGCAAATAAGTTGTCATTTCTGCCAAACAGTTCAGTCATTTTTCTGACTCCACTGCCACATCCTTTTGTAAGCTACCGTGATATCTTCCTTGGACTACTGCAATAGCTTCCTAATATATCTGCCTTTCTTGTTATTCTACCATCCACTCTCCACCATGGAGCCAGACTGACATTTGAAAAACATCCCCAGATAATTTCATCTTCTTGCTTTAGTGATTTTTCTTTGCACTTAGAATAAAATTGAAATTCCTCATGGGAATTGAGGCCTGTGTGTAACTGGTTTCTGCTAGATTCTCCAATTTTGTCTTAGATCGTCACCCCCTTATCATGATGTGTACACTGGCCTCCTTTTTGTTCTTGGACTCATTAAGATTCCTCTTACCTCAGGGCCTTTTCATGTGTTCATTCCTCTGTTTGGCACACGTATGAGTATAGTTGGTTCTTTCTCATACATCTCTTTTTTTTTTTTTTTTTT
>NW_007250830.1:22962-23428 GCF_000164805.1 Carlito syrichta
GTCTCGCCAAGTTGTCCAGGTGGGTCTCGAACCCACGAGCTCAGGCAATCCACTCACCTCGGCCTCCCAAAGCGCTGGGATTACAGGCTGAGCCACCGAGCCCGGCACATCTCTTTTCAAATGTCTTTTCCTTGGAGGCCTTTCCTGATCATCCTATTTAAACTATGCCCCTAGTTACTATCACATTAACTTTATTTGTTTTATTTGTGTATTGATTGTACCTCTCCCCATTCACACATACAAACTCTCAAATGTAAATTTCGTAAAGGCAGGGCTTCCCTGTTCTTGTTCACTGCTAGCAGTGTGTCTGAAACTCAGTAGATCCTCAAATATTTTTTTGACTGCCTATTATTATTATTATTATTATTATTATTATTATTATTTGAGTTGAACTCTCACTCTGTCGCCCAGACTGGAGTGCAGTGGCACGCTCCCGGCCACCGCAGCCTCGCCTGCTGGGCTCCGG
>NW_007250830.1:23555-24667 GCF_000164805.1 Carlito syrichta
CCCAGGCGGGTCTTGAACTCGTGGGCTCAGGCAATCCACTCACCTCAGCCTCCCAAGGCACGGGATTACAGGCTGAGCCACCGAGCCCGGCCAGAATACCTATTATTTGAATGAATAGTTGCTGTTCCTTGTTAAATCCTTTTCTCATTAATCCCATGCACTGAGTTAAATGGAATGAAATATTTTTGCTTTTCTCTGTCTAGTTTGAGTTCTTGGGATCTCCCAGTTGGTGACAGACATGAATTTCTACCGGTTGCTGTCTATCATTGGAAAACAGAGAACCAGCCCGGGATGGCAGAACTGGTCCTCAGCAAGAAGCAGCGCATCAGCTGCCGAGGCACATTCCACCACCCTGCCCACCCAGGCACAGGTGGTCATCTGTGGGGGTGGAATCATGGGGACATCTGTGGCCTATCACCTCTCCAAAATGGGGTGGAAGGATATTGTCCTTTTGGAGCAGGGCAGGTAAGGATCAAACTCTATCTGGCTTGTGACTGTGCCACACTGATTGTATAAGATTCCCTTGTTCCCTCGCCTTTTAGTGATAA
The DNA here is from genome assembly GCF_000164805.1 of Carlito syrichta. Taxonomy (NCBI): domain Eukaryota; kingdom Metazoa; phylum Chordata; class Mammalia; order Primates; family Tarsiidae; genus Carlito; species Carlito syrichta. The sequence goes on from NW_007250830.1 coordinate 24,104, forward strand.
CCCTTATTCATTAATCTTTTACTTTTCCTGCTTCCTTTTTCATAACAACACTCTTTTCTTCTTCCCTCTTGAGCCCAGAAAAAAAGAACCATCTTTTTCTGGTGGATTGTCAGTTCTAGGGAAGTTCCTATAAGTTTGTGAGTTGAGAGTAAATTTTTAAGCAAGGTGTGATGGCTCAAGCCTGTAATCCCAGCACTTTAGGAGGCCAAAGTTGGAGGATTGCTTGAGCCCAGGAGTTTGATACTAGCCTGAACAACATAGTGAGACTTTGTTTCTACAGAAAATATAAAAATTAACTGGGCAGGGTGGCAAGTGCCTGTAGTCCCAGCTACTCAGGAGACTGAGGACAGAAGATCACTTGAGCCCAGGAAGTCAAGACCATGGTGAGCACTCCAGCCTGGGTGACAGAGTGAGACCCTGATGCAGAACAAAACAAAAAATAACAAAAATAGAGTATATTTTCTTTTTTTTTAAGATTAAAAAATATAGTTTATTTAAAAGTAAATTGGAGCCGGGCTCGGTGGCTCAGCCTGTAATCCCAGCACTTTGGGAGGCTGAGGTGAG
>NW_007250830.1:25384-38953 GCF_000164805.1 Carlito syrichta
CGCGCTACCACACCTGGCTAATTTTTGATTTATCGTAGAGATGAGGTCTCGCCAAGTTGCCCAGGCGGGTCTCGAACCCTCAGGCTCCCAAAGTGTGGGATTACAGGCTGAGCCACCGAACCCGGCTTCGTAAATTTTCTTAATGCTTCCTTGATGTCAAATTCTTTCTCCTAGTTTTGAAATTCTTGTAAATTTAACCATCAGTCCTATTCTATCCATAGAAAATGACATCATTTCAGTATAAATGTTTCTAAGTGGGAGACCCCAGGGAGGTTCATTTTTTATTTAATTTGATGCTCCAAGATTATATAACACCTTAGAATTGACATCAGGCAGACTGCATAACCTCATATTTTTTGTTTTGTTTTGTTTTTTGTTTTGTTTTGAGTTGGAGTCTCACTCTGTCGCCCAGACTGGAGTGTAGTGGCATGCTCCCGGTCACCGCAGCCTCGACTGGCTGGGCTCCAGTAATCCTTCTGCCTCAGCCTTCCAAGTAGCTGTAACTACAGGCGTGCATACCACGCCCAGCTATGTTTTTGATTTATTGTAGAGATGAGGTTTCGCCTGCCCAGGTGGGTCTCTAACCCATGGGCTCAGGCAATCCACTCACCTCAGCCTCCCAAAGGCGTGGGATTACAGGCTGAGCTACTGAGCCCGGCTTCATATTTTATTTCATTTTATTTTTATTTATTTTTATTTTTTGAGTCTGAGTCTCACTCTGTCGCCCAGGCTGGAGTGTAGTGGCATACTCCCATCCACTGCAGCCTCAACCTGCTGGGCTCAGGTGATCTTTCTGCCTCAGTCTTCCAATTAACTGGAACTACAAGTGTGTGTCACCACACCTGACTAATTTTTTTTCATTTACTGTAGAGATGAGGTCTCGCTATGTTACTCAGGCTGGTCTCAAACCCGTGGGCTCAGACAAAACCCTCATATTTTAAAATAATTATGCCTCCACAGCGGCTTGTGAAAAAAATTTTTTTTTTTTGAGTCGGAGTCTTACTCTGTCACCCATGCAGTAGTGCAGTGGCATGCTGCTCACGGCTACTGCAGCCTCGACCTGCTGGGCTCAGATGATCCTTCCACCTCAGCCTTCCAAGTAGCTGGAGCTACAGGTGCACTCTACCATGTCCGGCTTATTTTTTAATTTATTGCAGAGATGAGGTTTCACCAAGTTGCTCAGGCTGATCTCGAACCCCGAGCTCAGGCAAACCTCTCACCTTGGCCTCTCAGAGTGCTGTGATTACTGACTTGAGTCACCACTCCCATCCTGTGAAATGGTTTTACTCTCCCCTCTATCAGTATCATTCCTCGTCTTCATCTCCAGTATTATCCTCCTCATAGATCAGTGGTCCTTAGCTCTAGCTGCACATTAGAATCACCTGGGGAACTTTCAGCAAATGCTAATGCCCAGGCTTCTTCCCACAACAAACCAGAATCTCTAGGAGTGAGGCCAGGCATCAGTAGTTTTAAAAGCTTCCCAGGTGACTCAAATATACACCCAAAGACAAGAGACACTGTCAGAGCTACTAAAGGAGTGAAGACCCAGCTGAGATGTTACCTGAGCTGTAGGTGCAGTCTACCAGCCACAATTAGTGGAACTCCCACCTGGGTAGAGCTCCCCATAGTGACTGTGCTATAGTTACAAAGATGACTGAAAAAAATCTCTATCTTTAGGGAGCTGATAATCTGACGTGAGAAAGATAGTCATTCGAGTAACAACGGTAAACTCAAGTGACAACACTAACAGAGGTAGTAGTTTACTGAGTGCTAAATGGGAAAGTGACCTCTTACAGCCCCCACCTGCTTGCTTAGTGTGTGGGCCTCTTGAATTACTGGAGCATTTTATGTTCTATTGCCTACCATAAATTGGAGAACATTTTTTCAATTTAAGTTCTATTTGTTTTTGAATAGGCAATATATATTTATATGGCTCATGATTCAAAATATGTAGCCAGGTTTGGTGACTCAGCCTGTAATCCTGTGCTTTGGGAGGCTGAGGTGAGTGAATTGCCTGAGCCCATGGGTTCGAGACCCACCTGGGTAACTTGGTGAGACCTCATCTCTACAATAAATAAAAAAATTAGCTGGGTGTGGTAGCATGTGCCTGTTGTTCAGCTACTTGGAAGGCTGAGGTGGAAGGATCGCCGGAGCCCAGCAGGTCGAGGCTGTGGTGGCTAGGAGCGACCATTGCACTCTAGTCTGGGCAACAGAGTGAGACTCCCACTCCAAAAAAAAAAAAAAGAAAAGAAAATATGTAAAAGAGTGTACAGAGAAAAGTCTCCCTCTTATTCCTGATCTCTGAGTACAAGTTTTTTTCTCTGGAGGCAAGTTAAGTTCCAGATACTTTCTCTACATATATAAGCAGATACGTATTGGTGGATATGAATATGTGTGTCTGAGTATTTCCCTTTTTCCCTTTTTTATACAAGTGGAAGCATATTTAAACACTGTTCCTTACCTTGCTTTTTTCATTATAATTTTTACATATTGGTGAATAAAGAGCTTTCTCGTTCTTTTTTATAGCTGTATAGTATTCCAGCAATTTTTTTTTTGGATAGATGACCTGTAGAAATTTTTTTTTTTTTTTTGAGTTGAAGTCTCACTCTGTCATCCAGGCTGGAGTGCAATGGCACACTCACAGCCACCACATCCTTGACCTGCTGGGCTCAGGTGGTCCTTCCACCTCAGCTTTCCAAGTAGCTGGAACTACAGACATTGGCCACCACAACCAGCTAATTTTTTGGCTTATTGTAGAGATGAGGTCTCATCAAGTTGCCCAGGCTGGTTTCGAACCTGTGGGCTCAGGCAGTTCTCTTACCTCGGCCTTCCGAAGTGCTGGGATTATAGACAAGAGCCACCACACCCGGCCTGTTTCCATCTTTTGATACTATAGACAATACTATAATGAGAATCTTGATTTTGTATTCATAGAGATGTGAGTCTAACTAATGGTTTTTTGCATTTATTCTACAGGCTAGCTGCTGGTTCTACAAGGTTCTGTGCTGGCATCTTGAGCACAGCCAGGCACTTGACCATTGAGCAGAAGATGGCAGACTATTCAAACAAACTCTACCAACAGTTAGAGCAAGAAACAGGGATCCAAACAGGTAAGCAGGCAATCTACTGTTTACTGGTCTGCCTGTTCACCAGTCTCTTTTACTCAGTACCGTATTTGATCTTCTGCTGGGTTTGCCTGTTAATTTGGTAATTAAGTTGGGTTTTAGTCTAGATTCTGCCACTAGCCAGAGTGTCACCTTGGGTAAGTCGCTTAGCTTATTGAGTGATCTTCAGTTTCCCTATCTTAAAGTAAGGGGATTTCTGATCCTATAATTCTTGTCAAGCATGAAAGTTTTCTTGGGGCATTTCCTATGCATTTCACTCATTTAGGCCTAATAAAATGGCAACATTAGACTCCTAAACAAAGAGGAAGAGAAAGAACTTAAGTTTAGGGGCCTAACAGTTACATCATAATTTGACCAACTAAACTTCAATTGCCTTTAAGTATATTTATTATTTTTTCTTTTTTTTTGGTCACCCAGGCTGGAGTGCAGTGGCACGTTCATGGTCACTGCAGCCTCAACCTGCTGGGCTCAGGCGATCCTTCTGCCTCAGTCTTCCAAGTAGCTGGAACTACAGGCACACACCACCACGCCTGGTTAATTTTTTGATTTTATTGTAGATATGAGGTCTCGCCAAGTTGCCCAGGCTGGTCTCAAACTCAGGCAGTCCTCTCACCTCAGCCTCCCAAAGTGCTGAGATTATAGGCTTGTGTCACCAGGCCCAGCTGTTTCTCTGGCTTTTACTGGAGAAGATGCCTCTTATATGCAGGGCAGGTGGAAAATAGTCCCTTTTGGTTGGATTGAATTTGATGGCAACACGATGCTTGAATCAAGTATTAACCAGGATTTGAGTCAGTAGAGGGTCCACAGAATGCTTCAGAGATGGAGTGACTGACTCCTGGCCCACTAGTTCAGTTGCTAGTGCTTTGTTGAGACTTGCATTGCTCAGCTGATTAGATTTCAGAGGAATCATAGGCTTCATTTCTGTAAGGTAAGTTAGCCTAGCATTAGTTCTAGGTTACAGTCTACCCTTACCTGACCTGACTTCTGTTTGATGCTTGTGGAACAGAAGGGTGGGGCAAGCATTGAGGAAGTCATGCAAGGGACTTTAAAGGGATCATCCAGAATCTATCACTCCCATTGTGGTATGCTGGTGATACAGTGAAAGATTACTTGGGGGGCTTCTGTGATGGAGAATTATCTGGTAACCAGTAGTGTATACATGTACTGTGGTAATTGTTACTGAGTGGACTGCTTTTGAATCATTAAATAAAGATGAAGTAAGTAGCCGGGCTCGGTGGCTGAGCCTGTAATCCCAGCACTTTAGGAGGCTGAGGTGAGTGGATTGCCTGAGCCCGCGGGTTCGAGACCCACCTGGGCAACTTGGCAAGACCTCATCTCTACAATAAGTCAAAAATTAGCGGGTGTGGTAGTTCCAGCTACTTGGAAGGCTGAGGCGAAAGGTTCGCTGGAGCCCAGCGGGTCGAGGCTGTGGCGGCTGGGAGCAGCCACTGCACTCCAGTCTGGGTGACAGAGTGAGACTCCAACTCAAAAAAAAAAAAAAAAAGATTAAGTAAGTGACTTGTACAACCTAGATTTAATGAGAATATAGTTGACCCTCTGAATCCATGGGGGATTGGTTCCAGATCCCCTCCACCATACAAAATCTGCAAATGCTAAACGTTTCCTGGTATTACATGGCATGTAGTATTTGCATGTAACTTACGTACATCCTCCTGTATAACTTAAATCATCTCTAGATTACTTATAATACCTAATATAGTGCCTACACATTACTTCACTTGCCTAGATTCAGTGTAGTACTTGACAGAGGGCAAATTCAAGTTTTGCTTTTGGGAACTTTGTGGAAGCTTTTCCCCCTGAATGTTTTCAGTTCAAGGTTGGTTGAATCCACGGATGTGGAACCCATAGGTATGGAGCTACAACTGTATTACATGCTAGTCCTCTGAAAATAGTTTATTTAGGTGAGGTGTATGTTAACTACTTTTAAATTCAATAATAATAATAATAAATTCAAACTGCTAGATCACTCCAAGATTCCTTATTCCTTGACTATGCTGAATGTTAGTTTCTTTGGTGCTTCACATTGCACGTGATAGAATTTTTGCCAACTAATTGGAATAAATGATCATCTAAAAGCTTTAGTGATCTTTTGAAAGTAGTCCATATATTATTTGATCTTATAATAAGGAGGTATCTTTTTCTTTTACAGTTAAACCTAGATGCAGGGAGATTAAACCAGTTTTTCAAGTCAGTAGCAAATTAATTTTAAAAATATATTTAGTGGGCTAAAAAACCTTTGAAAAATTTATAGAAATATAAAAAATAAAAAGTAAAGATCTTTCCTTCCTTTTCACTGAATACCAAAAAAACAGCTGCACTCTGTATTTAGTTTGAACTCTAGTGGACTCTTTTTTTTTTTTTTTTTGAGTTGGAGTCTCACTGTCACCCAGACTGGAGTGCAGTGGCCGCTCCCGGCCACCACAGCCTCGATCGCTGGGCTCCAGCGATCCTTCCGCCTCAGCCTTCCAAGTAGCAGGAACTACAGGCGTGCGCTACCACGCCCAGCTAATTTTTTGATTTATTGTAGAGATGAGGTCTCACCAAGTTGCCCAGGCGGGTCTCGAACCTGCGGGCCCAGGCAATTCACTCACCTCAGCCTCCCAAAGCGCGGGATTATTGGCTGAGCTGCTGAGCCACCGAGCCCAGCTGGACTCTTCTTTTTTATGGGAATATATATATGTATACTTAAACATTTTGTTAATTGGTATATTATAGTTGTACATATTTTGGGGGTACATGTGATATTTGATACATACATACAATGTGTTATGATCAAATCAGTAATTGGGATTTCCATCACTTCAGACATTTATTTTTTCTTTGTGTTGTGAACATTCCCAGACTGGGACCATTTTATCATGTCATTGAAGAGCATGAAGATTTCAAGAGAAATTAATAAAAAATATAAATTATCTTGACTGTACTTCTTTTTTGAAAGATACTAGATTGTTTAACTGGGCATTGTGGCACATGCCTGTAATTCCAGCTACTCAATAGGCTGAGGTGGCAGGATCACTTGAGCCAAGAGTTGGAGGCTACATTGAGCTGTGGTTGTGCCACTATACTCCAGCCTGGACAACAGAGTGAGACCCTGTCTCTAAAAAATTTAATTGAAGAAAAGATACTCAATTGATTCACCTTTTTTTCAAGATAAAGATTGCTTTATTGGTGACAGTACAGGTCAATAAATATTGATCTTCAAAGAATAGCTCAGTTATTTATGGTTATTGATTCATAGAGAGCTGAAAGAAATTGAATCAGGTGATTGCTGGGATGACCGAAGTCAGCCCTGCTCCTTGGGAAATGAAGCTATAATCAGCCGATACATGACTTCTGCTGTTCCACCAATTGCAGGAGTCATGGCAGCTCTATACAGGAGGACATCAACTGCCATTCATTCATTTATTTATTTATTTAATTTATTTTTTGAGTTGGAGTCTCACTCTGTCGCCCAGACTGGAGTGCAGTGGCCGCTCCCGGCCGCCGCAGCCTCGACGCACTGGACTCTGGTGATCCTTCTGCCTCAGCCTTCCGAGTAGCCGGAATTACAGGCATGCGCTACCACGCCCGGCTGATTTTTTGATTTATTGTTTGTTTGTTTTTTGAGTTGGAGTCTCACTCTGTCGCCCAGACTGGAGTGCAGTGGCCGCTCCCGGCCACCGCAGCCTCGACCTGCTGGGCTCCGGCGATCCTTCCACCTCAGCCTTCCGAGTAGCCGGAACTACAGGCGCTTGCTACCACACCCGGCTAATTTTTGATTTATTGTAGAGATGAGGTCTCGCTGCCCAGGCAGGTCTCAAACCTGCAGGCTCGGGCAATCCACTCACCTCAGCCTCCCAAAGGCGCGGGATTACAGGCTGAGCCACTGAGCCTGGCTCTGCCCTGCCCTTTAGAAACACTAGAATTCCATCACCTTCCTGAAACAGCTTTTGTTTTTGTGGAACTTTATTTTTAAAATGCCTGTGTGAGGCAATGCTTATGGTCCTCTGGGCAATCTGATGAAGAGCCAGTTGACTCCACAGCATCTTGGCTCACTTAGTGCCTACCATCTGCAACAAGCAGCTCTCAACTCTTTCTTTATAGGAACTAAGTAAGGGTCATTGTATTTTAGGAGGATTATTGTTGGCCCAAGTGTAATAATGGCTCTACATCAGGTTTGTTGATTCCAGACAATAGAAATTACCTCTGGCTAGTTTGGACAAAAAAGAGCATGTTAGGAGGACACTGAGACCTGTGGGGTTGGCAGGAGGCTGCCAGCTGGAGGCAGCTTGGGGGCCAGGATGTAGGAACCCCACAGCAGGCAGTCCCTCAGCTGAAACAGGAGGAATCTATCCAGGATACTGCTGCCCTGGAGATGAGTGACTTCTGTCTATTCACCTACCTGACTTGTACCCTACATCTATAAAGTAAAGTAAAATAAGATGAGATAAAATTTCGATTTACTTATGAAAAAAAAAAAAAAAAAGACCAAGTATTCCAGAAAGGTCTGATTGCCTGAACCTAGGTCACATGCCCACTATTTGGATATACTGGGGAAGGAGAGGGAGGATCCAACCCTGGTAGCTGATATCTCATGAATGGCCTTCACCCAGGATTAAACTCCGCCAAGACTAGGAGGAGAAAGGATGAAATTGCCGAAAAGAAGTAAAGAAGAGGGATGGGGTCTAGGTCACATCCCCACCCAAAAGATTTTTTTAGCAATGGTATTTCTCATTTTATTTTATTGTATTTTTACTTTTTTATATTTTTGAGTTGGAGTCTCACTCTGCCCAGACTGGAGTGCAGTGGCACGCTCCCTGCGATCCTTCCGCCTCAGCCTTCCAAGTAGCTGGAACTACAGGCGTGGACTACCATATCTGGCTAATTTTTTGATTTTATTGTAGAGATGAGGTCTCGCCAAGTTGCCCAGGCGGGTCTCGAACCTGTGGGCTCAGGCAATCCACTCACCTCAGCCTCCCAAAGAGCGGGATTACAGGCTGAGCCACCGAGCCCGGCTCTCATTTTATTTTGAGTGTTTTAATGTACATTGGAATATCATTTGACTCTCACTAAACTATAAGCTGAGAATGTTTGGATAGGAAATGGAGCCTTAGTGCATCTGAAGTAGTTCACATTTCACAGAAGCTCAGAGAACTCACCTAAGAATATTAAATGGCAGTCCCAGGACTCATCACAAGTCTTCTAACCTTCTAACCTTTCATCTAGTGGATTTTCTTTTTTTCTTTTTGAGTCTCACTCTGTTGCCAAGGCTGGAGTGCAGTGGCACACTCACGGCTACTACACCCTCAACCTGCTGGGCTCATGCGATCCTTCTGCCTCAACCTTCCAAGTAACTGGAACTACAGGCATGTGCCACCATGACTGGCTAAATTTTTGATTTATTGTAGAGATGAGGTCTTGCCAAGTTGCCCAGACTGGTCTCGAATTCCTGGGGTTATGCAGTCCTCTCACTCGGCCTCCCAAAGTGCTGGGATTACAGGTGTGAGCCACTGTGCCCTGCATTTTTTTTTTTATTTTTGAGTAGGAATCTCACTCTGTCACGCAGACTGGAGTGCAGTGACACTCTTGCGACCTCTGCAGCCTCAAACTGCTGGGTTCAAGTGATCTTTCCACCTCAGCCTTCCAAGTAGCTGGAACCACAGGTGTGCAAGTCCACACCTAGCTAATTTTTTGATTTATTATAGATACGAGGTCTCATCAAGTTGCCCAGGCTGGTCTTGACCTCCTGGACTCAGGCAGTCCTCTTGCCTCGGCTTCTCAAAGTGCTGGGGTTACAGGCGTGAGCCACCACTCGTGAGCTCATATAGTGGATTTTCTACTCACCCACCTTACATCTGGTCTGGTCTGTCTCAGTCTGGGCTGATTTTTCTTACAGGTTACATAAGGACAGGCTCAATCTTTCTGGCCCAAACTCAGGACCGGCTGATCTCCCTGAAGCGCATCAACTCAAGGCTGAAGTACGTAAGAGGCTAGAAGCCTGTCCTGACTTTCCCATACTGACCTCTGCCAAAGGGCAGTGAATGTCATTGTCCCCTTGTGTTCTGTGGCAGTGTCATAGGCATCCCTTCTGAGATCATCTCCCCCAGGAAAGTGGCTGAGCTTCACCCTCTCCTCAATGTGCACGACCTGGTGGGGGCCATGCATGTTCCCGAGGATGCAGTGGTGTCCTCTGCTGATGTGGCTCTTGCCCTGGCAAGTGCTGCCTCCCAAAACGGTGAGCAGGCTTTTGCATTTTCTTATGGGGTAGGAAGGAAGAGGTTATATAAGAACGTGTATAACCAGCAGTGACACCAACTCAGATTTGGAGAAATTGTTCTCATTGGGGTGTTCGGCTTCCATTTTTAAACACTGGTTCTTACAATTTTCTTTTATATAATACATACTAATAAGTATTTTTTCTCAGGGTCAACACTTTTAAAGTTCCAAGGAACTGCTTTTCATGATGATTAATCACTTCGGACTTAAGGAAATTTTTCCCTGTATAGGACTTGAGAAGCTCCAAGGTTAGAACACACCTTGGGAGTTTAATCCACAACCTAAAACATGTCCTAGTTTTGGAGTGAATGAGGGGAAGATGTATTAGTGTCCAGGGTATTATATTCTGTGGATAAACTGATTCATGATATGGGTAGATTAGGATTTAAGATGCCCCATTTGAACTCTCTCCTCCCTGCTCCATATTTTATGATTCCTGTAGTTTAATTGTTATGTACTAAAGTCTGTTTTTAAACCAATCTGTTGTTTTCAAACTTGGGTAAGGCCCATTTACACAGTCTTAAGATGTGGTTCTGGGTTTTTTGTTTTGTTTGTTTTTAATTAACGCATTGACCTGACTTTGTCGGTGCTTCTTTTGGGTAGAGAATCTGTTGGAGATGCCTTAATTCTGGAACATCACATCATGCACCAACCTTTTTTTTTACCTTGCAACAGGTGTTCAGATCTATGACCGGACAACTATTCTTCACGTACTGGTCAAAAAAGGTCAAGTTGCTGGCGTGGAGACAGACAAAGGACAGATTGAATGCCAGTATTTTGTTAACTGTGCTGGTCAGGTAGGTTAGCACGAACACTGGGGTGCTGATTTTATTTAACTTTTGTCTCCAGGATGTTTTGGTGTAGAGACATTGTGACTGGGCTGTACAAATAATCAGGCCACACTATTTCTTGTTTGGACAAGAAAACTCAGAATTCTTGAATGGTATTCTAAATTGGAAACTTGTATTTATCCTTCAAATAGAGTCATCTGTGACTTTCTCCTTCCTCCACTCTCCACACTGGGTTAACTGGTGCTATCCTGATCAGGAAGACCAGCAATACTCAGCCAGAATCCTTGGTATTGGGTCTTTCTGTGGTGTTACATTTCATTCTGCAACCTAGCAGATAAAATATCAGGCTATTTTATTATGTCAGGATCATAGAGTCTGTTTCTAGAACACTAAGTTGCTGCTACTTTTAAGGCAGATTGATCCCTTGCCTTCCATCCTACATGGTGACCTAGGAAATACTTTCTTCATGGGTGAAGTTCATGTAATGATTGGTACTTGGGGTTTATAGTTGAGACCAGGCATTTTATAAAAAGAACCTCCTAAGGTTCCCGTGAGCTCCTTTGAGTAGTTGGTAAATCTTTCTTCCTTTAACCTAAAAGTAGTTTTTATGGTTTACAAAGTATAGTGTTGCTCCCCAACCAAATAATTGAAGTAAAGCAGGCGGAAACCTTCTCACCTGACACGGTAGCAAGAGCACATGTAAGCCACTTGAAATTAAACTCTTTTCAAGAGGCTGGACTTGCTCATTTGTATTTCTGTTCCTCTTCCCACCTACAAATAAATCTGTCCATTTGTAGTGGGCATACGAGCTGGGTCTGTCCAACGAGGAGCCGGTTAGTATCCCGTTACATGCCTGCGAACACTTCTACCTTCTGACTCGCCCCTTGGAGACCCCTCTGCAGAGCAACACACCAAGTGAGGACTTGTACTTTTTTTTTTTTAATCTTGTTTCCTTGCCAGTGTCCTGTCCTCCGGAAAGGAAAACTTTCTTCTAAGGACAGACTGCCTGAATGATTCATTTTATTTCTGAAGCATGTTACAGGGAGGCGGACCCAATTTTAACTTTTCTTTAATAACTCTTTAAGAAAAGATGGCCAAAATGAGCATTCCACTAAGCATTTGTTTTTGTTTTTTGCAATCTAATTTTAATCCTAAACAGAGGTCATTGAGAATATTTGGAATGTAACCGTGAATTTTTAAATTTAATGATATAAATTGTAAATTGATTTAGTGACTCCAGGTGCTGTGGGAGAGGACTTTGATACCATTTTGTGGTCTTAATGCCTTGAATGGGCTCTGCAAACCCCTCTTCTGTTAGACTTTTAGCTTGGCCACAATGGCAGTGATGTAGTTTGGTCATGAAGATTAGTCAGAGCTCCTAGGTAACTGATAAGCTTAGGGATAATCAGAGAAGCAGTCTCTACTGTAAATCTGAGTGGGAGGATCCTCCCTGTGACCTCAAAAGGTATTTGAAAGCTAATGAGTGCCTGTGTTCATTGGATGCTACTTTGTTAATAAAGCCATTCATAGATGTTTTTGTTTCATTTCTTTTTCTGTCCATTTAGAAAACTAACTTGCCTCTAAACCCTTGGTTTTTTTCTTCTACTCCCCACTCCCTTGTTGTTTCTCTTCCTCAGCTATTGTAGATGCTGATGGAAGAATTTATATTCGGAACTGGCAAGGTGGCATCTTGTCGGGGGGCTTTGAGAAGAATCCAAAACCAATTTTCACTGAAGGCAAGAACCAGCTGGAGATTCAAAATCTACAGGAAGACTGGGATCACTTTGGTGTGTGAACTAAATTATAGTAATACTCTTTGTATTTGTTAAAGATGTTCTATTTTTCAAAGCATTTTCAAGAGTAGTTCCTTTTTTAATGTTTATAACAACCCTATGAAGTACAACAGTGGTTACAGAGGCCAGTTACAGAGTTTACCTATTCTAAAGATATAGTTACTGGTTAGCAGATTCAGGGGAGTAAAATCTTGGTTAGTGGACTTCTAGCTTGTTATTTATTCACCTAAAATTATTGCTGAAATTTTAGTTTAGGAGGAAATCTTTTGGTAGGACTTCATATAAAATTGAAAAACTCATTAGAAAACAGAATCATAACTGGGCGCAGTGGCTCACGCCTGTAATCCCAGCATTTTGGGAGGTGGAGACAAGAGAATTACCTGAATCCCAGGGTTAGAGACCAGCCTGGGCAACTTGGTGGAGACCTCATTTCTACAATAAATTAAAAAATTAGCTGGGTGTGGTGGCATGCACCTGTAGTTCCAGCTATTGGGAGGCTGATGCAGGATTGCCTAAGCCCAGCAGTTTGAGGCTGCAGTGGCCATGAGTGTGCTACTACACTCCAAATTGGGCAACAGAGTGAAACTCTGACTCAAAAAAAAAAAGAAAGAAAGAAAGCAGAATTGTTAATGTCTTATTAAATTTTTAAATAATTTTAATTTCATTTATTGAACAATTAATATAGTCACATGTTTCCAAATTCAGAAGATATAAAAGGGTCTGTAAATGAAGAATGTCTTTCTCACCCTTAATGGACTCTTTTTTAAACCTTTGTACTTGGATGTCACCTCTGAGGGGACATTGTAAATTTAGCAAACCACTCAGATGTCCCCTCTCAGGGGACATAAAGAGATTTCTCGTGACTATATAGGACAAACTTTTACCAGCACAAATTTTTTCAAAAATATATGTTTTCCTGAAGTTTTCCACTCAAATTACATGAAAAGCAAATAAAGAGATGGAATATATACTGAGATGTATGTTTTTAAAAAATCAGCTGGCATTATGTAGAGAGAGAATGTGTAAAGTGCTCTCACAGTGGTGCCAACACTTCTTTGTAATGAAGATAGCAATAAAGAACATTTGTATGAAAAGGCAGCAAAAAAAAAAGAAAAAAAAAAGGCAGCTATGACTATACCCTTTGTATCATATGGCATCACTTGAAAAGATAGATAAATAAGCAAGTTACTAGAGCCTTAAAAGCAAAAGACTTTTGAAGTTGAAGGCAGATCATTATCACATGTTAGAAAAATGTAAGATAAAAAATTTTAGCCGGGCTCGGTGGCTCAGCCTGTAATCCTGTGCCTTGGGAGGCTGAGGTGAGTGGATTGCCTGAGCCCATGGGTTCGAGACCTGCCTGGGCAACTTGGCGAGACTTCATCTCTACAATAAATCAAAAAATTAAGCCGGGCTCGGTGGCTCAGCCTGTAATCCCGTGCCTTTGGGAGGCTGAGGTGAGTGAATTGCCTGAGCCCGCGGGTTCGAGACCTGCCTGGGCAACTTGGTGAGACCTCATCTCTACAATAAATCAAAAAACTAGCCAGGTGTGGTAGCGCGCGCCTATAGTTCCAGCTACTTGGAAGG
>NW_007250830.1:39165-44727 GCF_000164805.1 Carlito syrichta
CTAAAAAAAAAAAAAAAAAAAAGATATAAAGTTTTGATTTTTTTGGTCATAAATAAGTTCCTCAATGTTCAAAATTTTCATTATAAGCCAAATATCATTGCAATAAAATAATTTCTTCCAGTGCTATACTATTTAATATGAAGTGATTCATCTTTCACCATTTCAAGTTGCTGGTAGGTGATCTGCAAGATGTCTCTGAGTGCAAAGTGTTAAATCAACTTCTTTTGGAAAGTTTCAAACTTATAAAAGTGGATAGAGTAATATGATGAACCCTCCATGTACCCATCATCCAACTCCAGTTTGGTTTCATCTGTTACCACTGTCCCACTATATTATGACCAGATGGTAGATTTCCTTTAAAACAGGGTGAGGATATCTTTTTCTGCTATTCTAGTGTAGGAGAACATCACCTTTCATTGAAGTCTCTTGGCTGGGCGTGGTGGCTCACGCCTGTAATCCCAGCACTTTGAGAGGTGGAGGTGAGAGGATTGCCTGAGCCCAGGAGTTTGGGCAACTTGGTGAGACCTCCATCTCTACAATAAATCAAGAAAATTAGTCGGGCGTGGTGGCACACACCTATAGTTCCAGCTACTTGGAAGGCTGAGGTGAAAGGATCACCTGAGCCTAGCAAGTTGAAGCTATGGTGACTGTGAGCATGCCACTGCACTCCAACCTGGGCAACGGAGTGAGACTCTGACTCAAAAAAAAAAAAAAGGGAATCTCTTTGGCTGCATTTAAGAGCTTTTCTGCTCATACTGACTCCCTTGAGATTATTATCTGTAATCACATGTACTACTTGTTATTTGGTAGCTCCTTTCCTTTCTAAAGAGTATCTTTTTTCCTCAGTCTTTATGCCTAGCTCTTTGCAACTGTGTCCTATCCTGTAATGCCACCTAGCTTTCTGCTTTCTGATAAATGGACCAGCTGGTTCTTGGAAAAGTATTTCCCAAAAAATTTTCTGAAAGGAGAGAGAATAAAAAGTAAAAGGGTTACAAATTTTTTGTTTGTTTTTTTTTAATTGGAGTCTTACTCTATCACCCAGACTGGAGGGCAGTGGCACACTCATGGCCACCCCAGCATCAACCTGCTGGGCTCTTGTGATCCTTCCACCTCAGCCTTCCAAGTAGCTGGAACTACAGGTACATGCTACCATACCCACCTAATCATTTGATATATTGTAGAGACGAGGTCTCACCATGTTGCTGAGGCTGGTCTCAAACCCATGGGCTCAGGCCATTCTCTCGCCTCTGCCTCCCAAAGTGCTGGGATTGCAGGCTTGAGCCACCACGACTGGCTGGTTATGAGTTTTTAATTCCTCACAAGTGAGAACTTGGTTTGGATCTGTTTGTGTTGCTCAGAGCCCCTGTTGAGTTCCCTCCTACGGAGGATGCCAGAGTTGGAGACTCTGGAGATCATGAAGTTGGTGAATTGCCCTGAGACCTTCACACCAGATATGAGGTGCATCATGGGCGAATCTCCTGCAGTCCAGGGCTACTTTGTCCTGGCAGGGATGAACTCTGCTGGCCTTTCGTTTGGTGGAGGAGCTGGAAAGTAAGTCTTTGTCATTCAGTCAGCTGTGAACATATGTCAGCTTGCTGGGCTTCTTCCCTTCTAGAATTACTTGTTGTTAACATGGTATGTAATATATTTAACCTAGTATGCTAAGAAGAAGAAGAAGAGAGTTGTAACTTGAGAGTTGTCCCCTGCAAAGTATGGGCAGCTCCCCCAGTATTCTAGAAATGTCATTATACAAAATGTTTTTGGAACTCCTCTTTGGGAGTTAGCCACAGAGTCTATGGGATGTCCTTTTGTACTTTTTCAGTTGTAACAACTGTTGGTACTTTGAGTGTGTATTTGAGTTTGAAAGTAGCGAAATGTGATCAGGAAGTTACAGGATCAAATTGGGTAATATTTAATATTTCATGATGAGAAGCTGGCTGGGCACAGTGGCTCAAACCTATAATCCCAGCACTTTGAGAGGCCAAGGTGAGAGGATTGCTTGAGTCCAGGGGTTCAAAACCAGCCTGGGCAACTTGGTGAGACCTCGTCTCTTCAATAAATCAAAAAAATTAGTCGGACGTGGTGGCACATGCCTGTAGTTCCAGCTACTTGGAAGACTGAGGCAGAAGGACCGCCTTTGCGCAGCAGGTCAATGCTGGGGTGGCCGAGAGTGTGCCACTGCACTCCAGCCTGGACAACAGAGTGAGACTCTGACTCAAAAAATAAAAATGAAAAATAAGAATGAGAGGCTGAGCACAGTGACTCATTAACTATAATTGTAGAACTTTAGGAGGCTGAGGGTAGGAGCATCACTTGAGCCCAGGGGTTTGAGGCCAGCCTGAGCAATATAATGAGACTCTGTCTCTACAAAAAGATAAAATTTTAAAAATAAATAAAAAGATTATGTACTAGTAAAAATTAAATAGGCCAGTCACAAAAGGATATATAATGTGATTCCACTTACGAGGCACCTAGAGAAATCTATAGCAACAGCAAGTACTATGGTTGTTGCCAGGGAAAGGGAGTTCTTTTTCATTGGATACAGAATTTCAATTTTGTTTTTGTTTTTGTTTGAGTTGTGATCTTATTCTGTTGTTTGGGCTGGAGTGCAGTGACACAATTACAACTCACCGCAGCTTCTACCTCTTGGGCTCAGGTGATCCTTCCACCTTAGTCTTCTGAGTAGCTAGGACTACAGGAATGTGCCACCAAGCATGGCTAATTTTTTTGATTTTTTTTTTTTTTGAATTGGAGTCTCACTCTGTTGCCCAGGTTGGAGTGCAGTGGCATGCTCCCAGCCACCGCAGCCTCGACCTGTTGGGCCCAGGTGATCCTTCCATTTCAGCCTTCCAAATAGCTGGAACTGCAGGCACATGCCACCATGCCTGGCTAATTTTTTGATTTATTATAGAGACAAGGTCTTGCCAAGTTGCCCAGGCTGGTCTCAAACCCACGGGCTCAAGTAATCATCTCATCTTAGCCTCCAAAAGTGCTGGGATTATAGATGTGAGCCACCACTCCCGGCCTTTTTTTTTTTTAACAGAGACAAGCTCTTGCTGTGTTGCCTACGCTGCTCTTGAACTTCTGGGTTCAGGCTCTCCTCCCACCTTAGCCTCCCAAAGTGCTAAAATTACATCGGTGTGAGCCATTGTGCCCAGCCCAGAGTTTCAGTTTTAAAAGAGAAGAGTTCTGCCAGGCTCGGTGGCTCAGCCTGTAATCCCACACTTTGGGAGGCTGAGGTGAGTGGATTGCCTGAGCCCACGGGTTCGAGACCCACCTGGGCAGCGAGACTTCATCTCTACAATAAATCAAAAAATCAGCCGGGCGTGGTAGCGCATGCCTGTAATTCCGGCTACTCGGAAGGCTGAGGCGGAAGGATCGCCAGAGCCCAGCAGGTCGAGGCTGCGGTGGCCGGGAGCGGCCACTGCACTCCAGTCTGGGCGACAGAGTGAGACTCCAACTCAAAAAAAATAAAAGAGAAGAGGTCTAGAGATGGATGGTGGTGAGGGTTACACAGCAATGTGAATGTACAATGCCACTGAACTATACATTTTAAAATACTTAAGATGGGCCGGGCTCAGTGGCTCAGCCTGTAATCCCGTGCTTTGGGAGGCCGAGGTGTGAATTGCCTGAGCCCATAGGTTCAAGACCCTCCTGGACAACTTAGCGAGACCTCATCTTTACAATAAATCAAAAAAATTAGCCGGGCATGGTAGCACGCACCTGTAGTTCCAGCTACTTGGAAGGCTGAGGCGAAAGGATCACCGGAGCCCAGCAGGTTGAGGCTGCGGTGGCCAGGAGCATGCCACTGCACTCCAGTCTGGACAACAGAGTGAGACTCCAACTCAAAATAAAATAAAATAAAATACTTAAGATGGTAAATTTTATGTTATATGTATTTTACCACAATTTAAAAACATTTTTAAAATTAATGAGGCCCGTTTTCTTGAGTGACTTGTAGAATGACTTTGAAAACAATTACAGAAGAAATGCTTGGAGCAAAGAAGATGTGGCCAGATAACTGTATAATCTCCTGAGATGACTATTTTACAGAAAAAAAACATTAGAGGGCTGAGCACTGTGACTCATGCCTATAATTCCCAGCACTTTGGGAGGCTGAGACAGGGGGATCACTTGAAGCCAGGACTTTGAGACCAGCCTTGGCAACTAAACGAGACCCCCATTTCTACAAAAAATAAAAGATCAGCTGAGCATGGTGGCACACATCTATAATCCCATCTACTCAACAGGCTGAGAAGGGAGAATCAGTTGAAGCCAGGACTTCAAGACCAGCCTGGGCAACAAAGTGAGACTCCGTTTTCACAAAAAATAAAAAAATTATAGTGGCACACATCTATAGTCCCACCTTTTTGGGAGGCTGAGGTAGGATTGCTTGAGCCAAGGAATTCAAGGCTGCAGTAAGCTATAATCATGCCACTGTACTCCAGCCTGGGCGACAGACTGAGACCCTGTCTTTTTGGGTGGGGAGAAACCATTGGGTGTATAAATTAGAGTACATTTGCATATAGTTTTATTTCTTCATAGATGTGACTTATATCTTAAACACTTTCTGGGGAATCTTCTCATTAGAGCCAAAATCCTCATAGTGGTCTTTTGAGAGGAGTCCATGAGTCCATGCTTGCTTCTACCAGAAAAGTTAAGGAAATTTCTCAGAACTGTTCAACTGGTCTGTGACAATGTAGGATCTTTTGATTCTGTTGGTTCTTTTATTCTCTGAAACATCACATCTGAGGCCCAACAACCCCCATCCTTCCACCAATCTAAACAGGTACCTTGCTGAATGGATAGTTCATGGTTATCCCTCAGAAAATGTCTGGGGGTTGGACTTGAAACGTTTTGGAGCCCTCCAGAGCAGCCGTACTTTTCTGCGCCACCGGGTCATGGAAGTCATGCGTAAGTGAAGCTTTGTTTCAGTTACTCCAACTTGCAGGTATCTTTCCGGTTTTGTCACTCAAAGGAGACAGATTTTTCCACAGTTCAATGACTGCTTTGAGTTAGGCTTCTGATGTTTGACTGTTTCAGACCTGAGTAAGGAGCTGCATGCTTCACTTGATATTTACATAATTTTTCTTTGGTATATCATACCTTGTTTTCTTTTGGGAGCAAGAAAGTAGAATAGGATTTTCAGGTGATGCGCTGCAGCTTTCTGTTATTCCTAGCAGTGTCTCCTTTCCAGTTTGCCTTGCCAAAGTGAGTGCTTTCTCACTCCCCACTTAGTTTATGAGATCACCAAGGCAGAGAATTTGCCAAGTTTTTCTGAAAGCTTTAGGCTTCTCTGAGTGACTTTTGTCATTAATCCATCATACACTAGCTAAATAGGAAACAGCATTCTCATGAATGCTGTTATTCTCCTTGTTCTTGCCTCCCTCCAATTTAGAAGGATCGGCCACTTCATTTTTTTTTTTTTGAGTTGGAGTCTCACTCTGTCGCCCAGACTGGAGTGCAGTGGCCGCTCCCGGCCACCGCAGCCTCGCCTGCTGGGCTCCGGCGATCCTTCCGCCTCAGTCTTCCGAGTAGCTGGAAATTACAGGCGCGCGCTAC
>NW_007250830.1:44790-52762 GCF_000164805.1 Carlito syrichta
TGCCCAGGCGGGTCTCGAACCCGCGGGCTCAGGCAGTCCACTCACATCAGCCTCCCAAAGGCACAGAATTACAGGCTGAGCCACTGAGCCCTGCTTCGGCCACTTCATTTTAACTTTGTTCTACCTTGTCTCTGATTTATTTTCAGGCGAGTCCTTGGAGATAGCTGTTGTATCAGGAATTGAAGCAAATCATGTGGGTTCTCTTGTAATTTCATTTTCCAATTCTGAGGAACCATTCTCAGACTCCAAATGATTTCTAAATATTTTGGGGCATAGTTATGCTCGGGACAGAATTTCTTTTTTTTCTTTGAAGTTTCTATATTGGCTGTGACCGCCATTTTTGGTTACAAATGAAATGTTGGTTTCATCGCTGGATGACAGTCATGATGAGGCCTTTGGATGACCTTTAAAGCCTGAGTGCTCACTTTTGGCCTGGGAAGAAAACTTGCATTCATGAACATGAAGGACCTACCAGCAGTGTTTTTAACTGCTAAGGTTCTTTAATTTTGGCAAATATTTTAGTTAAAATATTGAACTGTTGAAAGCTAGATTTCCCCACCCTATGTGAATCATAATTGAGCTTGAACTTCTCCTTGGTGATGTGACACATTTGGTGGCCTTCAATTCTCATAAAATAGAGTTGAATGATTGAAAATGGGAAAGGGAAAATAAAGACTAAAGTAACAGGAGGTTGACAAATTGTCACAATATGAGGAACCCAGCATGGTTTCCTTCTCCTCAATATCCCAGCCTCCCTCCACCTCGATATATCTTTTGTTTAGAGTGGTGTGAGATCAGGTCTTCTCTTTGGAAGGAACTAGAGAGTGTACTCTTTCTGGCTTTTTTTACTTAGTGCTGTTGCAGATTGGACATTAAGAGAAATGAATTCTGACCCTAGCTTTGTTATGTGAATAATGTCATTGGGACAATACAATGCAACCTCTCAGATTTCAGAGCCACCAAATCAAGGTATGATACATACCCTTCACTTCAGAAATGAGTTAGGTATTAGAGAGGAAATGTCCATAACAGGTCTGAGGTCCTAACAACACCGACACTATAAAGAATCAAGTGCCATTTTTTTCACTCCTTGTTACCACCTGTGTCCCACTTAGATAAAACCTTCATCTCTGCTGTGGAGCTTAACAGGGTTTAGGACTATGACTTTTCTCCCATTGTTTCTAATTTTAAACTACAAATGTGAATAAAAACTGAGAGTTATTGTGTGACTCATAGCTATATAACTTTATAGAGGGATAATGCAAGTGCTTGCAATATTGTCCTTTCTTCTGGAGCATGCCTGTTACACCTGGTAATGTTAGACTACATTAGCCTGAAATTGATCTTTTGAATAGGGATGACTCCAGAGCCTAGTGGATATTGGATATTCAGCTCTAGAATCTGTGTCTTGGAATTTGACAGACTGCTCTTCTCTGTTGTAGCTCTGATATACGACCTGAAGGTTCCCCGTTGGGACTTCCAGACTGGTAGGCAGTTACGCACATCTCCGCTCTATGACCGGTTGGATGCACAGGGAGCCAGGTGGATGGAGAAACACGGATTTGAGAGGCCAAAGTACTTTGTTCCACCTGACAAGGGTAAGAAGTCACATCCTCATTTATTCTTTCTTGTGTGTCCTTGGAATTCATAAAACTTATTTTTAAATGCAAAGTTAGAATGAGTTTCTGGAAGTTGAATAATAAAACCTGTTAGACTATACCAAACTATAGAGGGAGACTCCCTAGTAGAAGTCCCCTTCTTTTTTTTTTTTCTTTCTTCTCTTCAATAGACCTCCTAGCATTGGAGCAGAGCAAGACTTTCTATAAGCCAGATTGGTTTGACATCGTGGAATCTGAAGTCAAGTGCTGTAAGGAAGCTGTGTGTGTCATCGATATGTCCTCTTTCACAAAGTTTGAGATAACAGTAAGTGTTTGGCAACCAAAATAACAGATTAGGAAACTTTGCATATTAACTGAGTGCCTCTTATTTTTCATGTCACTTTAAAACTGATTCCATAGGACTTCTGATAGATTTTAGTATTTCATCTGTATTTTAACATTTTTCTGAATATTTTGCTGCTTGTTTCTGGTTTTTAATTTGCCTAGAGAGGCCCATTCATCATAAGAGTCAATAACTAGCTTTCGCCAGAGCTTCTCACAGTAGAGTAGATCTGCACATATTGTTGCTTGGGTATTGGCAAATTGAATCTCCTCTGCAGGCTCATTGCTGGTCGGGCCTTGTGACTCAACCAGGTGCTCTTGTGTTTACTGTCTGCTTCATTCTCTAATCTTGCAGTCCACTGGGGACCAGGCATTAGAAATTCTACAGTACCTCTTCTCCAATGACGTGGATGTGCCCGTGGGCCACATTGTGCATACTGGCATGCTCAATGAGGGTGGAGGGTATGAAAATGACTGCAGCATAGCACGACTGAACAAGCGCAGGTGAGATTAGCTATCATCCCACTCTGCTCCCTCTAACACACTGATTCCTTCAGGGTACTGTAGCAGAGCACATGATGCACTTCTCCAAGAAAACATTATAGTCCCAGGGACTAAAAAACCATTAATAAACTCATGACCAGCCGGGCTCAGTGGCTCAGTCTATAATCCCGCGCTTTGGGAGGCTGAGATGAGTGGGTAGCCTGAGCCCGCAGGTTCGAGACCCGCCTGGGCAACTCATCTCTACAATAAATCAAAAATTAACCGGGCGTGGTAGTGCACGCCTGTAGTTCCAGCTACTTGGAAGGCTGAGGCAGAAGGATCGCCGGAGCCCAGCGGGTCGAGGCTGCGGTGGCCGGGAGCGGCCACTTTACTCCAGTCTGGGTGACAGAGTGAGACTCCAACTCAAAAAAATAAAAAAATAGCCAGGCTTGGTGGCTCAGCTTGTAATCCCGTGCCTTTGGGAGGCTGAGGTGAGTGGATTGCCTGAGCCCGTGGGTTCGAGACCCGCCTGGGCAGCGAGACCTCATCTCTACAATAAATCAAAAAATCAGCCAGGCGTGGTAGCACATGCCTGTAATTCCAGCTACTCGGAAGGCTGAGGTGGAAGGATCGCTGGAGCCCAGCAGGTCGAGGCTGCAGTGGCTGGGAGCGGCCACTGCACTCCAGTCTGGGTGACAGAGTGAGACTCCAACTCAATAAATAAATAAATAAATAAATAAATAAATTACAAATAAAAAAATAAACTCATGGCCAGTTCATCAGCAGTCCTAAACGCAAAGAAATCACCAGAAAAAAAAAAAAGAAGCCCACCAGATTATGTAAAACTCAGTGTAGAAGAGTTAAGTTATCCTACTGGGAGAAAATGTCTTATGTTAGTTGTTCTGTAAAATTTCTTGCACTCACAAGAAGTCAAAATTTTCTTTTTTGTTTGTATATCCTGGAATGGTGCTACTGGCCCTCCCTGAAAGCTAAGAGATCATTTCCCAGTATTCTCCTCATTGCTTTGAAATTAGATGATTGCTTCCTGGTTCTTTTTCTGCTACTTGGCTTTGATTATTTCGGGATCTCACTTTCAGTTTCTTCATGATCTCTCCAACCGACCAGCAGGTCCACTGCTGGGCCTGGCTTAAGAAACACATGCCCAAAGATAGCAACCTGCTTCTGGAGGACGTCACCTGGAAATATACTGGTACGGGGCCCCCTGGGGTCAGCTGAGTGAGAAAAAGCCAACAGGTCCAGATGTGTCTTCTGTATTTCTGTTCTTTATACTTGACTTTCAAAAATGAACATCAGAGTTCATTGGTCATAGAAAATTGATCCCGTCTGGGCGTGGTGGCTCAACCTGTAATTCCAGCACTTTGGGACACCAAGGCAAGAGGATTGCCTGAGCCCAGGAGTTCGAGACCCACCTGGGCAACTTGGCGAGACCTCGTCTCTACAATAAATCAAAAAATTAGCCAGACGTGGTGGTGTGTGCCTGTAGTTCCAGCTACTTGGAAGGCTGAGGCGGAAGGATCACTTAAGTCCAGCAGGCTGAGGTGCGGTGGCTGGGAGCATGCCATTGCCCTCCAGCCTGGGTGACAGAGTGATACTCCAACTCAAAAAAATAAAATAAAAATTAAAAAATGAAAATTGTTCTCAAATACTTTCTCACTGTTTTGTAAGTGAAGTGTGAAATGTGAGTTAGTGTTTCTGTTTCTGTTTGTTTTTTTCACTGCTGTATCTCCTACAGCATATAGGAGTTCAAGTATTTGTTGAGTGAATGAGTAAATAATTTTTAAAAATATTTTTTATAGCCGGGCTTGGTGGCTCAGCCTGTAATCCTGCGCCTTTGGGAGGCTAAGGTGAGTGGATTGCCTGAGCCTGCGGGTTCGAGACCCGCCTGGGCAGTGAGACCTCATCTCTACAATAAATGAAAAAATCAGCCGGGCGTGGTAGCGCATGCCTGTAATTCCAACTACTCAGAAGCCTGAGGCGGAAGGATCACCGGAGCCCAGCAGGTCAAGGCTGCAGTGGCCGGGAGCGACCACTGCACTCCAGTCTGGGTGACTGAGTGAGACTCCAACAACAACAAAAAAAATTTTTATGTTCATTACCTAAGTAATGTTTTCTTTAAAATTTTCAACTTAATCTTTTTTTCTTTAATGAGTACACAATTTTTAAGGATGACTTAATTTTCTGATTGTCTTTTCCTCAGTTGTCCTGTTGAGGGAGCAGCCCCTCCTCATCAACCACCCCATCTCAGGTTCAGCCCCTCCTGTCTCCCACCCTCCTACCTGACTTCTATCCTTCAGCCCCACCAGTGTTTCCTCCCCCAAGCCTGCATTCTCAGTTCCTTGTAGTAGCAAATATAATTCACTTTTTGCTACCAGGTTGGCAAAATACATAATCTTATTGAACAAAAGTCCTGTTATAGCCTGTATTGGGGTGAACAACGTGTACTTAGCACAAGTTGCTGTCGTAAACATCAGAATCCAGGGGGTTGGGCAACTCTCCTCCAGGTGGTGATTTGGGATTGGGGCTTCTTCCATCATTTAGGCACACTGGGAAGAGAAAGAGAATGGGAATCATGCAGTGGGATTATGGCCAGCCCCGGGAGTAGGCTCATGTCCGATTGACTAGGACTTGGCTTCATAATACTAGTCTAACTGCAGAGGAGGAATGTTGTCTTCCTGGGTACCAGACACCTAGGCTGTCACAAGCCAGCGTGATCAGCAGCTACATTTGCCAGAATCATGATGCTTGGCATCTGTCCTTAGATTGCTTAAGCAGAGGAACGCTTTTGTGGTGTTAGCACCCAGGTCTGGCGCTAAGTGAGTAAATTCAGAACACATCTTTCCCAAGGCTCAGCTGTTTACCTGGAGAGGTGGCCATCTCTTATTCTTTCCTGTCTAGCCCTTAATCTGATTGGCCCTCGAGCTGTGGATGTGCTGTCCGAGTTGTCCTATGCCCCTATGACTCCAGACCACTTCCCAAGTCTCTTTTGCAAGGTGAGTGCTAGTAAAGTTCTGTTGTTAAATGAGCAGAGGATATTTATTTTATAATGGTAGTAATTACATATTCTTACTGTGGCATTA
Source organism: Carlito syrichta (assembly GCF_000164805.1). Classification (NCBI taxonomy): domain Eukaryota; kingdom Metazoa; phylum Chordata; class Mammalia; order Primates; family Tarsiidae; genus Carlito; species Carlito syrichta. The sequence continues at coordinate 50,312 of NW_007250830.1, forward strand.
ACACTCACAGAAAGTGTTCTGACTTTATTACGCAAACAAAATGACCAAATAAACTGCCTTATTTTTCACCCTTCAAACTCTTCCTGTATCTTTGAAGTGGGTTTAGCATCTCTGAATATGAGGTCTGTATATTTTTTGGTTTCTGTAGCAGTAAATTAAAATTTTAAGTTACAGGATTGTGACATTGACACTAAAAAGTGCCATTTGAGGCCAGGTCCCTTCCCTCCATGCAGTGAGTCCTCTTTTTTGTACACAGAGTAATTTCTGTGTATATGACATCTTCAGGGAAAAAATGGTGTAGGTGAATTCCTAAGCAACTTGTATAATTTTCTTTCCTGTAAGTGGCTACTATAGCTGAGTGAAACAAATTATAACCAAATATAAGCAATAACTGAATCCTCCCTAGGAAACAGCTGGTTAGAGAGGCCCAAACTGACAGACATTTTGGCGACCTATAACCAGCAACTTTCACACGGTTATGGAGGTTCTTTAAAATTCAACCCAAAGTTGGGCTCCACCTATAAATTGTTATACTGTTTTCCTTTTTCTCCAAGGCAGTGAAAGCAACAGAAAACTCCACTGTTAGCTGTCAGCAGACCCCTTCACAATGTCTTCTCTGATGCTTGAGGGAGTGATCCAGATGCCTTTGCCCAAGTGTCATATCATGTTGAACTTCCTATGAAAGCAGTTTGCTTTGGTGCTGTCTGAGATTTGCCACTTTCCTTTATAGGGACAGCGATTGGGTCAGTGGCCCCTATTAGGGAACTGAGCTGTTGTAACATGTTTTGAAAATTAGATTGTCACACCTATAATACCAGACTCTGTCTCTACAAAAAAAATTTTTTTAGTTAGCTGACATGGTGATTCATGCCTCTAGTCCCAGCTACCTAGGAGGCTGAGGCGAGATGATCCCTCGAACCCGGGAGTTTGAGGGCACAATCTCTGACCGTACCACTGCACTCCAGCATGGGTGACAGAGTGAGACCCTGTATCCAAAATAAAAAAAGAAAATTAGGAGCCAGGTCTCTATCTGCGACCCCAGAGTAGTAGATGATTCATGTCTATGGGCATCAGGCACGATCTTTCGTATGGCAAGTGGCTGAGATTTGTCTGTCAAGTCCCCCAGAGAAGACAGTTGCTGAGTCTTCATTGTTCTTGATACCCCTAGCATGAGTCTTTAGCAGGGCTTTGCTAAGAGAAATACTGTGTGTTTTACAAAGACTTAGCCTTTACTTTCCACTATCATCTTGGCTAGAACTCCTGAAATGGTGATATTCGTGAGAAGAGATGCCAGAAGGCTGTGCTCCATTCCCAGAGCGCTCAGTCTGTGGAAGCAGACGGTTTTCAGGGTGAAATTTTTTCCTTGTCATGCATCTCTTTTAGGGTTAAGCAAAGGGTGCAGCATCCTCCCCTGACAAGCATGTGTGAGTGCTCACTTCCCCTGGAGAGTCCTCATGCTGACTTGCTCCCTTTGTCTCTGCAGGAGATGAGCGTGGGCTACGCAAATGGGATCCGGGTGATGAGCATGACTCACACAGGAGAACCGGGGTTCATGCTCTACATCCCCATAGAGGTGAGAGGGCTCTACCTCCCCTTCCCAGAACCGCCGGGGGGTATGCTGGCTTTCCCAGCCCAGCCTGCATGGGAACTGGCAGGTTTGAAGAGCTGTATCTGATTGGGCCTTGGAAGCCGAGGTAGGCCACAATTTCAGTTTTTAACTTTTCAGTTTTTAACTAAGCTATTTTATTTTTCTTGAGTAGGTAATGTATTTTAAAAGTCTTCAGTCCCTTCTGACCCCAGTTCTCACTAGCTACTACCAGTGCTGTCAGTATTATTTTTTGTATGTCGTATCAGAGACTTTTATGCATATGCTACCAAATTCCCACCTATTCTTGCCCCCCCCCCCCTTTTTGAGTTGGAGTCTCACTCTGTCACACAGACTGGAATGCAGTGGCACGCTTCCGGCTACTGTAGCCTCAACCTGCTTGGAAGCAATCCTTCCACTTCAGCCTTTCAAGTAGCCGGAGCTATAGGCACGCACTACCACGCCCGGCTAGTTTTTGATGTATTGTAGAGATGAGGTCTCGCCAAGATACCAAGGTGGGTCTCGAACCTGTGGGCTCAGGCAGTCCTCTTACCTCAGCCTCTCAAAGTGCTTGGATTACAGGCTTGAGCCACTGCAGCTGGCCTTCTTTTAATTATTAAGTGAAGCACACATTTGTTAGCCCATGAAATTTCATCTGGTTTTCCACATTTAGAAATTTTGTAACAGTATTCGGGTGAAAGAATTATTCTTTTTTTTTAATATTTAAGTCAACTTTATTTTTTTAATTTAAAAATTTTTTTTTTTGAGTTGGAGTCTCACTGTTGCCCAGACTGGAGTGCAGTGGTCGCTCCCGGCCACTGCAGCCTCGACTTGCTGGGCTCCGGCGATCCTTCCACCTCAGCCTT
>NW_007250830.1:52782-55240 GCF_000164805.1 Carlito syrichta
CCACTCACCTCAGCCTCCCAAAGGCGCGGGATTACCGGCTGAGCCACCAAGCCCGGCTAAGTCAACTTTATAAAACATTTTCCTGATAACTATAATACTGTGAAGCTTTCATTTAGGCAACATGTAATCACTTAAGTTATAACAGTGTAATCAAGTCCAAACCCGTTCTGCTTACCATATGATAGCCAGTAAGTCAAGAGACAGAGAGTTGGCACAAGGAATGTGACTTTATTCAGATTGCCAGCAAAACTGAGAAGATGTGGATTTATGCCCTAAAGGACCATCTTTAGTTATGTATACTTTGGTCTTTATCTAGGCATAGGGGAAAAGAAGGGGACTGAAAAAAGTTGTGAAATCTCTTTCTCCTTGGTTAATGGTGTCCTTGTTCCTTTAAATTTTTTTTTTTTTAATAAAGATGTGGGGTACAGTTCAGGGTTAGGTATACAAACGTTGATTATGCAGGTACCCTTATTGATGACGTGTGCCCCTCCCTCCCCTGGCAGTTTCCCTTGGGATTATTCTCGAGAAGAGTTGAAGCAGCTGCAACTGCTGTGGTTTGCCTGTGTAGATAGGTTAATTCTGAAGTGCCACACAGTTGTTCAGGTGTTGTCACCTGTGTGCCTGTAGCCAAACCCTGTCAGGAAGTGGCTCTAGCAGCTCTATCCTTGCTTAGAGGTCCTGGTTTCAACCTTCTGATTTCCCTGGGTTGACCCTGTTCTTATGATTTTCCATGAGTCCAAGAGATTATTTGCACCATACCTGGATTCTTTTCAAGCTGGCTTTTGTCCTCAAGAAGCTTATGTTTGTCTCTTTGAGGAGTTTTCCAGCACATGAGGGTAGGTGACAGATTCTTTTTTGTTTACACTAAATTGTTGGTATTTAGTGAGGAAAAAATGGGTAAATGGCAGGACCCTATTCCTTCCTTTGATCTTCTCATCTGGTCCAGCACTAGTCACCCAGCTTAAATCTTCCCTCCTTGGTCTTTCTCTTCACTCCAGTACGGGGATTCAGCTTGAGATGGAAAAGTCCCAAACCCACCAGAGACGCTGGCTCATTCTTCTTACTTCTCTGCCGGTCTCTGTTGATCTCCTGCACATATCTTTGCTAATTCAAATGTTCATGTATGCACACACCACAGGCTGTGTTGTATCTGGTAGCTTGGATTCCTTTTTTCTTATGTTTAAAGTTGTTTGATCACAGTAGTCTGCTCAGTGCATGTCTATTCAGCTACAGTATAATTTATAGCAACGTACAGTGCCAGGATAAAGAATCATAATACCCATAGGGCTGGTTCTTTTCTGTGTTTTGCGTTACAGTTTCTAAAGCAAACAGTGTAGTCTGATTTTTGTGGATTTTAAATTTAACAGTATATTCAGATAGGAATTGAATATTTACTTTCAGTTAGGAAAACCTTCTGTTCACTTATCTGGTAGCTTACATGTTTCTGGAACCAAAAAAAAGAACAGCTTGAGAGCTTGAATGCCATGGGACATTTAAGGCGAGCCCTTCGTTCCCGGCTCCCCTGACTCATTCTGGGTCCCTGAAATATGCCATAATCTGATGTGTACTTACACATCAAGAGTTATGTGTGAACGCTGGGATTCCCATAGCTTGAGCCAGCACATGAGAGAATGACAAGGGTGGGGGAATTGGAGCAAGAGAACAAAGCCAGAACTAGGTGAAGATTGTGGAAGGTGAGTCACCTATTTTAGAAATGATGAGAATGCCTTTACAGATTAATAATTGCTATATGCTAAAATCACTATACAAGACATTTTATAAAAGTAAAAAGTAGGCCAGGCGCGGTGGCTCACGCCTATAATCCCAGCACTTTGGGAGGCCAAGGTGAGAGGATTGTCTGAGCCCAAACTGAGGTTTGAGACCAGTGGGGCAACTTGGTGAGACCCCATCTCTACAATGAATAAAAAAATTAGCTTGGCATGGAGGCATGTGCTTGTAATTCCAGCTACTTGGAAGGCTGAGGCAGATCACCTGAGCCCAGCAGGTTGAGACTGTGGTGGCCGTGAGCGTGCCGCTGCTCTCCAGTCTGGGTAACAGTGAGACTCCTACTCCAAATAGAAAAAAGAAAAAGTAAAAAGTTACAGATTCTGCTTTCATGGAGCTTCACAGTCTGGGTTGGGGTGACTCCTGCTCATTGTTCATGGACTGTGCCTTGGTTTTTGTTTTTGTTTTTGTTTTTGTTTTTTTGAGTTAGAGTCTCATTCCTTTGTCCAGGCTGAAGTGTAGTGACATGCTCACAGCCACCACTCAATCTGCTGGGCTCAGTTGATCTTTCCGCCTCAGCCTTCCAAGTAGCTGGAACTACAGGCGAACGCTACCATGGCTAATTTTTTTATTTATTGTAGAGATGAGGTCTTGCCAAGTTGCCCAGGCTGGTCTGGAACCTGTGAGCTCAGGCAATCCTCTCACCTTGGCCTCCCAAAGTGCTGAGATTCTG
>NW_007250830.1:55610-61638 GCF_000164805.1 Carlito syrichta
CGAGGCTGTGGTGGCCGAGAGTGGCCACTGCACTCCAGTTCTGGGCAACAGAGTGAGACTCCAACTCAAAAAAAAAAAACAAAAAAATCTGAAGTCTGCTGGTTACTAACCTTTCATCTCTCTGTATAGTATGCCCTGCATGTTTACAATGAAGTGATGAGTGTTGGACAGAAATATGGAATCCGGAATGCTGGTTATTATGCTCTTCGCAGTCTCCGAATTGAGAAGTTTTTTGCCTTCTGGGGTCAGGATTTAAATACCCTCACCACGCCACTGGAATGTGGACGAGAATCTCGGGTGAAATTGGAAAAGGTACTGTGTTTATCCAGACTCCACTCATTCAACTTTCTGAGTAGTGAAACCTGCACTAGGATAAGAAGAAGGGCTGATATGACAGGAAAACTGAAAAGATTGAGGCCTCAGTGATAGCATCAGGTAAATGAGGATTGGTGTGTTCATAAGATGAAAACTTTATGGGATAAACATTTATACAAATTAGTCCTCCTATAGTCAGCTGCCTAGTTTTTTGGGTTTTTTTCGAGTTGGAATCTCATTCTGTTGCCCAGGCTGGAGTGCAGTGGCGTGCTCACAGCCACCATAACCTCGACCTGCTGGGCTCAAATGATCCTTCCACCTCAGTCTTCCAAGTTGGTGGAACTACAGGCATGCGCTACCCTGCCCAGCTTATTTTTTGGTTTATTGTAGAGACAAGGTCTCACCAAGTTGCCCAGGCTGGTCTGGAACCTGTGAGCTCAGGCAATCCTCTCACCTTGGCCTCCCAAAGTGCTGAGATTATAGACTTGAGCCACTGAGCCCAGCCTAATTTTTTTTTAAGTAATATATGAGCATGATTTCTTTAGGCAATCATAGGTTAAGAGAGTGTTCCATGAAAAGTGAGTCTAGGTCAGGCACGGTAGCTCACACCTGTAATCCCAGCACTTTGGGAGGCCGAGGTGAGAGGATTGCTTGAGTCAACGGGTTCGAGAGCAGCCTGGTCAACTTGGCGAGACCTCATCTCCACAATAAATCAAAAAAAGTAACTGGGCATGGTGGTGTGTGCCTGTAGTTCCAGCTACTTGGAAGGCTGAGGTAAAAGAAGGATCACTTGAGCCCAGCGGGTCGAGGCTGCAGTGGCTGTGAGCGTGCCACTGCACTCCAGCCTGGGTGACAGAGTGAGACTCCAACTGAAAAAAAAGAAAACTGAGACTCTTTGCTGTTTCTGAACTCCACTTCTTTGCTAGAGGAAACCAGTGTCTGGTCTTTCCTTTTAGAGGATGTCATGTAGTCCAAACATGCTAGAGTATCGTGTCCCCTCCCCACTTTTTTGACCTAGATGGTTGGATACCACATGCTTGCTGTATTGCACCTCACTTATTTTACTCAATGAAAGACCCTGTCAGTACAATAGATCTACAGTATTCTTCATGAGCAATAACATGTAATGATTTTTTTCTGATACAAAAGTAGTAAATAACTTGTGTGGAAAATAGGAAAAAGTATAAAGAAGAAAATTAAAGTTACCCATATTTTATGTTCAGAGATAATCACTGGTAAGTTTATTTTCTTCTAGTTTTATTTTTTGAATATAGATCTATATGCATGGACGTTCTGTTGGGATTATATAAAAACATTATTTTTCTAAAATAATTCCAGCAGATATTTTTGAATATTGAATGTTCTTCATGAATTTTTTTTTTTTTTTTTTTGAGTTGGAATCTCACTCTCTCACCCAGACTGGAGTGCAGTGGCCGCTCCTGGTCACCGCAGCCTCAACCTGCTGGGCTCCAGCAATCCTTCCACCTCAGCCTTCCAAGTAGCTGGAACTACAGGCGTGCGCTATCACGCCCGGCTAATTTTTGATTTATTGTAGAGATGAGGTCTCGCCAAGTTGCCCAGGCGAGTCTCGAACCCGCGGTCTCAGGCAATCCACTTACCTCAGCCTCCCAAAGTGCTGGGATTACAGGCTGAGCCACCGAGCCCGGCCGTAAATATTTTTGTTCTGTGTAGTCTTGTAATTGAAATCTGTATTTATAAAAGTAAAAATGCTATAATCCCAGCGCTTTGGGAGGCCGATGCTAGTGTATTGCCTGAGTCCGCGGATTTGAGACCCGCCTGAGCAACCTGGCAAGACCTCGTCTCTACAATAAATCAAAAATTAGCCGGGCATGGTAATGCACGCATGTAGTTCCGGCTACTTGGAAGGCTGAGGCGGAAGGATCACCAGAGCCCAGCAGGTCGAGGCCGGGAGCGTGCCACTGTACTCCAGTCTGGGCAATGGACTGAGACTCCAACTCAAAAAAAAAAAAGAAAAAGTAAAAATGTGTACCTCTGTTTTTACAGATTTCTTTTATATTTTGAATGTAGTTTTTCAAATGGTAGAAAGCACACCATTTCCAAAAGTTAGCAGGGTTGTGGGAGGAGGGTGCTGTGACCCACTGCAGTGACACCAGAGGTCCCTTGCCATGGTGCTGCTTTCCACACTGAGAGTGAAAATGTCGCTGGACAACTGAGCAGTTTCTTTCTTTCTTAGGGCATGGATTTCATTGGTCAGGATGCGCTGCTGCAGCAGAAGCAGAACGGAGTATATAAACGCTTCACGATGTTCATCCTGGATGACCATGACACAGACCTAGACCTTTGGCCTTGGTGGGGAGAGCCCATTTACCGGAATGGGCAGTATGTCGGGAAGACCACCAGCAGTGCCTATAGTTTCTCCCTGGAGCGCCATGTTTGCCTGGGCTTTGTGCACAATTTTTCTGAGGACACTGGGGAAGAGCAGGTGGTGACAGCAGATTTCATCAACCGGGGAGAATATGAGATTGACATTGCAGGACACCGGTTCCAGGCCAAGGCCAAACTCTACCCCGTGGCCTCTCTCTTCACCCACAAGCGGCGAAAGGATGACGTGGAGCTGACTGACTTGCACGGGAAGTAATGCCAGGGCAGTCTCGCCTCCTCATCATCTCATCCCTCTCAGGAGGGTCACCTCAGAGCTTTTCCTCCTCCTACTCCGTCCCCTTATCTTCTTGATATAATTTTGAACTTGACCTACTTAAAAACGTTTTGCTTTGCAACCTTTCTTGTCCTTCCATCTTCTCCTCCTTTTGCAGTCTCCCCTCCTAGTATTCACTCTGCGCTCTTCTTCCTGTCCCTCTACCCCTCTCATATTCCCATGGTGGCAGGGAGTATGTCTGACGGGCAGGGCAGAAGCAGGCTCCACTGTGGAAGTAGGTTATAGTGACAACTGGTTTCAAATTCTGTATCTCAAAGCAAGGCAAGCTGGTGTTGTGCAGACCTCAGGCAAGAGTCCATCTCCCTCTGGCTAAGTTTCCTTGAGTACCTGTTAATTTTGGTGGGGTTGCTCTGTGTCTGTTGCAGCCCTGAGGAATAGCTTGTGCCTTTTAGCCAGGCAGCTCATTCTACTGTTCCATTGCGCTGTGAGTTGGTACTCGATACCTCTAGCAAGAGGATGACCATCTACCTCACTGATGAGAGGCATCACAGGGACGTTATCCGGTCTGTGCAGAGACAAGCAGTTAACCTGGCACCATCCTCATCCTCCTACAGAACCAGCTAGCAGACCTTTGGGCCAGGGCAGCCTACCTATAATTTTCTTCATTTCTTGCTAATCTATTATAAGGTCATTTTTTCCTTTCTTAGCTGAGTAAACGAGTAAACCACAGTGTTTGAAAGGGAAAAACAATGTTACCTTTTGTGTTGTTTTTTCCCAGCTGAAAGAGTCTGGTCTCAGAAAATGTTAACATCAATGATGCTGAGTGTTCTGCTGTTAAAACAATGCTGCTTTTCTTCCAGCTCTCCTAGTTCAGCCATCCTATCCTTCCTCTTTTCCTGTACATTTGACTTTATCAGGTTAGCCTTACCTGTCCCCCTCGCAGTTGGCCCATGAACTCAGCATGCATTTCTCTCTCTTGAAAACAGGGAGGGGAGGGGAAGGCATAGGGTACGTCATCCTGGGTAACTCAACTTTGCTGGCCATATTGAGTTCCAGAGAGCTACTAGAATCCCAAGCTTTACTTCATCTGCCACAGAGCAAACAAAGCCACACGGAGGTGACCCACACCAATCTATTGAGAGTTGAGTCCAGAGGATGTAATTGCATAAGGCTAGAGGACAGCTTTCCCTCCTTTCCTTCCAGGCTCTTTTTTTCCCCATTCAGGCATCCCTCCATATCTGGAATAGAAATGACCTGGAGTACCTCAAGAGTGCCCTGCACACTTCTAAGCTGTGTCTGTGTTTTCTAAAGGTGAAATTTGGATATCACAGACTGCTATCTAGTCCCAGCACTTCATTATCTTCTTGCATATAAACTGCCCTAATCTGATTTTTCTTAATGCAAACAATTAGAGATTTTAATTAAACTGTAGTCTTTGGTGTTTTGGTATTTGGGAAGTATTCGCTGTGATAGGTCTATAAGTATATTAAAGGAGGTTCTTTCATCTTATTAGAGCAGCTTAAAATTCTCAGGTCTGCCTTCTCTGGCATTTCTGTGGGATCTCTGTTTACCCACTTAATTAGACTGACTTCTTCTAGAAGTTTCTTGCCATTTCCCCAGCTAGATCACTCCTAGTGATTAGTGACTTTAATGTCCACCTTTTTGGAGTGTTCTAGTTGGTTTATTAAAGAAACATTTGATTAGAATTCTGTTTAGGGGACCTAGCTGTTTTGGAGCAACCGTATATTTACCTAGCTGAGAGATGCAAAGTGGAGACAGAAGTTTTGTTTTGCTGGAGAGCTGAACAGAGAAAGAGCAGCTGTAAAGGACAGGGGCCCAGGAACGGGCCAAATGCAGGCATTACCAGTTGGGAGCTGACTGACTTGAAAAGATGGAAACATGATGGAAGCTACAGCAGGTAGCCCCTGCTCATCCAGACACATCACATTTGCTCTACTCCAAAGTCGTCTTTGTAAATGAAAACTTATTTGTAATTGAATCCAAAAAAAATTCAGTTATACACAGACATAGCTCTTCCAACCTTAACTGCGGTAAATATTCTCTTCAAATTTACATAGAGGTGTTACTACTTAATAAGATCCAAACTGAAAAATAGCTTGCTATCTCCAGTTTAAAGCTGGATAATGTTACCATCCCAGTAGATCATTCAAATAGAAGTCTCATCAGAAGTATATCCAATGTAGCTTTAAGATGTGGCTTTTTATTAATCAGCTGTCTTTTCTAAGAAGTACAAGGGAAATATCAGGCACTTCATTTTATTATTATTATTTGTTGTTCTTTAGAGACAAGATCTTGCCAAGTTGCCCAGGCTGGTCTCAAACCCATGGGCTCTCGCCTCAGCCTCCCAAAATGCTAAGATTATAGGCATGAGCCACTGGCACCCAGCAATCTCAGGCACTTTAAAGTTCATTCTTGGTCTCTCCTGGTTCTTTCAAGTATAGGCAATGTGAGTTTGGGATTTTTCTGAATTTGGTCTGATGTGACCTCTTTGAACAAGCAGATCCGATGGTGAGTGCCTCTTTCTTGTCTCTAGTGTGATTTCTTTGCCTCTGTCTGGTATCACTAGGTGGTCAAGAGGAGAGGGCAGCATAACCTCCCTGATGGCTGTTGGAGGCTGTTGGAGCATTCGAGGCTCCTGAGGCAGTAGCCGCTTGAGTGAACAGGGGTTGCTGATAGACGCCCCAGATCCAGAGGTGTGGCTGCAAGTCCAGCAGGAGTGAGAAAGACAATCAAAGCATCCTCGTGTGTGTGTCATTTCCATCTTTTGGGCAGAGGGGCCACGAGGCTTTGTCTTTTGTGACAGCTCATTCTGGGGGGCCCATTATTCTGTCTTTAGAGATTTGAAAGTTTCTTGTGAATGGGTGGCTGGACCTAACTCTAGGGAATTGGCTACTTTTTTTCTCTACAAAATTATCCTTCATAACATTTTGTGCTCTCCACCGGGGAAGGGGGTGTCTGTATTCTCTTGTCAGTGTATTCAGTTAAAGAAACTTGGAACCAGCCGGGCTCCGTGGCTCAGCCTGTAATCCCGCGCCTTTGGGAGGCTGAGGTGAG
>NW_007250830.1:61875-66433 GCF_000164805.1 Carlito syrichta
CTGCACTCCAGTCTGGGCGACAGAGTGAGACTTCAACTCAAAAAAAAAAACAAAAAAAACTTGGAACCTAGGGACAGAAAGTGTATTGGCCTGCAACAGTTGAAGACCCAGGGTTGCAAATTTTCTGTGGGCCTTCTCCTCTCTTGAAATGTCTGTAGTTACTTTCCCCAGTTGCTCAGGCCCCAGGTAAATCCTATTTCTTAGCACTGCCACGGTCATTTGACTTATGTTTAAGCTTATATCAGAAATATTTCCCTTCTGTGATACCAGCACTTAAGTAAGAAAAACTCTAATTCAGAAAGTTTTAAGAGCAAAAAGGGACAAGAGCTAACTGCTTAGACTGGCTATTTGATGTCCTTTAACCTTGTGTTACAGTTACATAGCACCTCATGGGCACAACAGTCTCCAGCAGAGAGAACTAAATAGTTACCACCATATTTCTCATGCTCTTCCAGGTGTCCCTGTTCCCTCAAATTCAAGAGATCACATTCAGGCCAGGAACACAGAGACCATTTAGCCCAGTGATTTCACCCAGATTCACTTTGGCCCCAAAGATCCCTTGCTGTGGAGTGGAGCCCAGTCACCTCGGCTTGGTTCTCGTCAGGAGGCTCACTGCCTCCAGACCATCTCTCCTTCTGCACACCAAGAACTTGGCCTGCTTGCTTGCTTTCCTGGACTGCTGTTTCCAAGAAAGTAAACGTGTGGAAAGTAAACCTTCAGCTCTTGCAATCTACCACCATGCCTCTGCATGCATGTGAAATGTTGGCCTCCTCCACATGGGTGGCAGCGGTGGTAGGAATGACGAGCTGTCCAGAAGTGGCTTCTGCTTCACTGAAGTGGGGACCCACAGCCTTCGTTTCTGTCTCTGTTTATCCTCTGGCCTGCACATATTTGCTGGCATCTGACTGAGCCTACACCATTTTTTGAGAACCTGAAATAGAAGGAAATTGTCTGTGACCCACGGTCTTAGTACTGGCCCTAGAAGACTGTATCTTAGAGCAGTTTGCATGGGCTTGCTTTTAGGATTTAGTTACAAGGTTCACTTTTATATCTCTGTTGCTTCTTGGCCAGTTATCAACAAGCGTTCTCTTTAATATCTAAGATAGAGGTTTGGTCAATAGTGGTTAATACTAAATAGTAACCTAACTCCATTTTAATTTCCTTTGTGCACCCTGCCCCCACCCCAGCCCTCACAAGCGTTGTCATACGTAATATTTTATCAACACAATATAGTGAAATCTTAGGAGTAAAGCATCTTCACCTTACACATGTCATTGGCAGGCACATGGATTTGGGAGATGCACAGTTGAGTGGAAGAAATGGTAGGAGTTTGAGGCTTTGCCCTTCGCCTGTGTTGAGTGAGCTGTGGTCCGTCTGTCAGCGCCTCCCTCCTGCCCTCTTCTGTGCTTCCTCTAAGGTGCTGAGTTGTAAGGCTCCTTCACTGTCACTCCGGGGCTGGCCTTTGCAGCCCCTCATCACTACCAGTGCACTATTTTTCAAGAGGACTGAGTATTTTTGTATGTCTTTGCCTTCTCTTTGTCCATCAAACGTCAGAGTTGTGTCCTATATATGATTCCTTCTCTGAGCAGAGTGTCAACATGTCTTAGAGAAACACGTTTCCTTCATGGGCCATTTTTCTCATATTTAAAATGTACCTATTTTTATCCTTTGCAAACCATTTTCTACCTTCTTGTGTTCCTGTCTGTCCAGGCCAGAAATCACAAGAGGTGTAGAGAATATTTTCAGCACCTGTTTCAAAAGATCTGCGTCAGGACTTTCTTTGCACACCAAGAACTTGGAACTTGGAGCACCACTTTTCTCTAAGCCAGTTCTAGTGCCTTACACTCCAGAGTGTCAAATGGGGGATGCAGATTGGAAGAAAGAGAAAGTTAATTTCGCTGTGTGAGTTTCCATCCACCCCACATAGCCTCTCCTTCCTCAGAACAATGGGCATGGGGTAGAAAGCTCTTTCAGTGAACGGTTTCCAGCAGCACAGTTAACACTTTACTCTCTGGTCAACACTTGGGAGGTACAAAACCGCCATTGTGATTATTGTAGAGTCCTGTGACTCATTATTTGTATTTGTCAGTATGCACTTCAGCTCAGCCCTTCTCTGTTCCTGTGTCAAGTTAGACTGTGGTCCTGAAGACATTTGAGGCACTTTAGTCAATTATATCTTTTCACAAGCGTCCAGGTGACTTTGGCACACAGGGTGACTGAGCAATTCTGCCCCCTCCCGTGAATGTGGCATTAATGTTGTGCACCATATTTCCACCAAGCTAGGTTTCCGTTAAGATTTTCTTTTCATGTTACTAGGTTTGTCAATGAATAAACAGACATTTTAATTACTCTTGCTGTGACGACCTGTGAAATGTTCTTCGTCTGCAGTGAATTGGTACACATATTTGCCATCACAAAGGGTGAACAGTGTACAGAAAACTGTGTTCCTATGTAGGAAAGAGAGCGGTCTGATGGAGGAAGACACGGGTGGTTATCTCACCCTCCATGTAGTGCTGGTGTGGCTGGGGGAAGCCTCCCCTTCCCCCTGAAGTTCCTGCTGCTGTCACAGGGCTGGACATCTGCCTAGAGTAGTTGACTTCATAGTAAGAACCTGACACCTGTGTACAGGTGAGCCATGTTTGTGTGGAAAGCAAGGGTGTGTGCATGCTCCTGCTCACACCATGGGAAGAGAGGAACCTTGAAAGAAGCAGCCAGTGCTGTTGAAGTATACCAGCTTCAGCCGGGCTCGATGGCTCAGCCTGTAATCCCACGCCTTGGGAGGCTGAGGTGAGTGGATTGCCTGAGCCCGTGGGTTCGAGACCCACCTGGGCAACTTGGCGAGACCTCATCTCTATAATAAATCAAAAAAATTAGCCAGGTGTGGTAGCGCGTGCCTGTAGTTCCAGCTACTTGGAAGGCTGAGGCAGAAGGGTCTCCGGAGCCCAGCAGGTCGAGGCTGCGGTGGCCAGGAGCGGCCACTGCACTCCAGTCTGGGCGACAGAGTGAGACTCCAACTCAAAAAAAAAGTATACCAGCTTCCATCTGCAGATTTAATCACCAGGCTTTACCTGTTTATCCAGCCCATTTTTGAGCAGCTGAGTCTGGAATCCCTTAGGCTAACATGGCTACAACAATCCCTTCATCTTGCCTTCCAAATCTTTATTTCCAGTTTCAGGAATGGTCAGCCACACCAGAAATGTGCGAGTTGTCTGGTCTCCCCACTCACCTCTCCCACCACCTCTAGTTCATCACCCAGCTCGAGTCTGTCTCCTCAATTCCTCTCATCTATTCAGACCTCTGTCTCCACCACTGCTGCTTACCTGAGGGAGTTATCAGCCTTGACTTCATCAAAAACCTCTCAGTGATTGTCCTGCTTCCAATGTCATCCCCATCCTCTCTCTGCAGGGCTGTCTTTCTAAAACACAGCAGATCACTTCACTCACTGGCTTAAAACCAACAGTGACTCCCCTTTGTCATGAGATGAAGCCCAGACTCCTTAGCCTGGCAAACCGATGTCTCCATGGTGTGGCTGGCGCAGTGCTTCAGGGCCCAGGGACCACACTGTGTGTGAGGCTGGGGCCTGCAGCCTGGTGCAGTCTCCTTGTCTGCAGCTGGATCTTATTACGCAGCCTGCCCCCAAGTCACTGAGAGGTTGTCACACCCATCTTTTTCTCATTAGAATGCCCTCCTGGCAGCCATCCTGCTGTGCTTGTGGAAAGCTCTACATTGAGAATCATGACCTTCCTACTCTCCCCTCCAGTTGTCCTGACAGAGCCCTCCCATCTTTCAGAAACTCAGCCCAAGACCACCACCATGTCCTCAGTGGAGCCTGCCCTTCCCCAAAAGGGGCTCTCTTAGGTGTCCACACATTACCCCTTTCTGAGGTGTCTTTTTAAAAATCTCCTACTGCTTCTGTAAGTCCCTCTGAGAAGTACTCAGCTTCTTTGAAGCTCCCAACACACAGTATTGTGCCCGGCATTTAATAGATGATTAAATGAATGGGGCAAACGAGAGCAAAAATTTTTAAAAACTTTTTAAGATTTAAAATATTTTGAAATTTTTGCCCAGACATGGTGGCTCACACCTGTAATCCCAGCACTTTGGGAAGCCAAGATGAGAGGACTACTTGAGTCCAGGAATTTGAGACCAGGTTGGGTAACAGTGAGAACTTGTCTCTACAAAAAATTTTAAAAATTAGCCCGCGGTGGTGGCATGTGCCTGTAGTCCCGGCTATCTGGGAGGCTGAGGCTTAAGATTTGCTTGAATCCAGGATGTCAAGGCTGCGGTGAACCATTACCCTGTCACCGCATTCCAGCGGTGGGCAACAGAGTGAGACCTGGACTAAAAAATGAATAAATAAACATAGCTAAGTAACCTTTAAGTTTTGTTTTTTTTTGAGTCGGAGTCTCACTCTGTCGCCCAGACTGGAGTGCAGTGGCCGCTCTCGGCCCCCGCAGCCTCGACCTGCTGGGGTCCGGCGATCCTTCCGCCTCAGCCTTCCCAGGAGCCGGAATTACAGGCGCGCGCTACCACGGCCGGGTGATTTTTTGATTTATTG
>NW_007250830.1:66453-78934 GCF_000164805.1 Carlito syrichta
CAGGCGGGTCTCGAACCCATGGGCTCAGGCCATCCACTCACCTCAGCCTCCCAAAGCGCGAGATTACAGGCTGAGCCACCGAGCCCGGCCTCTTTAAATTTTTAAATGACAATTTTTAAATAGAGATAAAGCTGTAGTTGCCCGACTGATCTGGTGTGATTTACTTTTGTCCATGTTCGAGGGCCAGTAGGTGGCGCTGTGGCACAGGATTTGAGGCTTCCTGGGGTCACAGCCCCCGGACTGAGTGGACGGTCAGGATCAACTGAAAACCCGAGTCAGACCACTTAAACCCCCACTGCAGACTGATAACCCAGCACGGCCTCTGCGGCACAGGAGTGAGATGAGGCTCCTTGGGTGCAGCCTGGAAAAGAGGGATGTGCCCTTTTCCTCCAGCTGCTTGTTCACATGAAAGGCTCTACAGGTGGTAGCGCGCACCTGTAGTTCCAGCTACTGAGGATGCTGAGGCGGAAGGATCACCGGAGCCCAGCAGGTGGAGACTGCGGTGACCGGGAGCAGCCACTGCACTCCAG
This sequence comes from Carlito syrichta, assembly GCF_000164805.1. Taxonomy (NCBI): domain Eukaryota; kingdom Metazoa; phylum Chordata; class Mammalia; order Primates; family Tarsiidae; genus Carlito; species Carlito syrichta. The sequence goes on from NW_007250830.1 coordinate 66,984, forward strand.
TCTGGGCGACTGAGTGAGACTCCAACTCAAAAAAAAAAAAGAAAGAAACGAAAAGAAAGAAAGGCTCTGTGGAGTTAGGGACCCTTAGACACTTAGGTCTGGGACATCATCTGACTCAAGCCCCTCAGACTCCCAGATTGTCGTGATTAATTTAGAGTATGACTTCGGGTTTCATCTGACCTCTACCTGAATGCCATCACTTCCTCTTAGTGTGTGACCTTTCTTAGCCCTCCGTTTGCTTATAAAACAGACATTGAGCCAGTGAAGTGGCTCACGCCTGTAATCCCAGCACTTTGGGAGGCAGAGGCAAGAGGACTGCCTGAGTCCAAGGGTTTGAGATCAGCCTGGGCAACTTGGCGAGACCTCATCTCTACAATAAATAAAAAAAATTAGCCGGGTGTGGCGGCACTCACCTGTAGTTCCAGCTACTTAGAAGGCTGAAGCAGAAGGATCACCTGAGTCCAGCAGGTTGAGGCTACGATGGCTATGAGTGTGCCACTGCACTCCAGCCTTGGCGACAGAGTGAGACTCTGACTCAAAAAACAAACAAACAAAAAACACCAGACAGTGGCACCTACTTTACAGTTTTTTTGTGAAACCAAAAAAAGGTATATAAAATACATGGCCCATTGCAAAACCTTGTCTTCTTTTTTGAGTCGGAGTCTCATTCTGTCACCCAGACTGGAGTGCAGTGGCCGCTCCCGGCCACCACAGCCTCGACCTGCTCGGCTCTGGCGATCCTTCCGCCTCAGCCTTCCAAGTAGCTGGAATTTCAGGCGTCGGCTACCACACCTGGCTAATTTTTTGATTTATTGTAGAGATGAGGTCTCGCCAAGTTGCCCAGGCGGGTCTTGAACCTGCAGGCTCAGGCTATCCACTCACCTCAGCCTCCCAAAGTGCGGGATTACAGGCCCAGCTCAATGACTGCTTTTTTATGACTCTTGCAAGATGAATTGTGTAGACTGGCTCCTTGGGTTTCCAGATTGTGGGAGATGGCAAGAGATAAGCAAAACAGAATGACGCAAGGAAGCCAAGAAACCTGGGCCCATACCTGTTAGCCAGTTGCTTGTTACAGGAGCTGGGCTGGAGTCCCTAAATGTCACTGGTACTGATGTCTTTTAGCTCAGCTCACTATGACTTGTGTACTTCTAAAATTAACCACTTAGGCATGGGGCAGACTTACTGCAGGGTGCATTCTGGGAGTTAGCTGCTGTTGTCTACATCCAGGACGCTGTCTTTCCATACCCAGGGTGTGCACCTGTGTGAGCAGATAGAGTTAAACCTCTGGTGACTTGAGTGAGTGTCTCTGCTTTCCAGCTTCTTCAGGACCCTGAACATAGCTGGATGTTGGCACTTCATTCCCTCCTCAGATCAGCTGGCCTTACTCTGCTGCTGCACTCTAGACCATCTCAATTGGGCGAACTATTGAAATATAACAATTATGATAATAACAGCAATCTAGAAGAAAATTTGGCATCCAAGTCTCCCCAACCCATTTCCACAAGGACCAATTCCTGAAAGCCTTGAAGAACAAAGTCCTCCGTGTCCCTTGGCCACAGAAGAGGCCATGAATCCAGGGGAGCTTGGACAGTCTCATCCCAGCAGAACTCCTAGTCCTGGGATGTTCTTTCCTTCATGTCTAGCTTTTTTATTTTTGTTTTTTGAGTCAGAGTCTTACTCTGTTGCCCAGGCTAGAGGGCAGTGGCATGCTCATGGTCACCACAGCCTCAACCTGCTGGGCTCAGGCAATCCTTCTGCCTCAACCTTCCAAGTAGTTGGAACTACAGGTGTGAGCAACCACGCCTGGCTATTTTTTAAAATTTAGTGTAGAGATGAGGATTCGCCAAGTTGTCCAGGCTGTCTCGAACCCCTGGGCTCAGGCAATCCTCTTTCCTCCACCTCCCAAAGTGGTGGGATTACAGGCATGAGCCACCATGCCTGGCCCTTCATTTCTAGCTTTTAAAAGTGCAGTACAAATTAGCCAGACATGGTAGTGCCCACCTGTAGTTCTGGCTATTTGGAAGGCTGAGGTAGAAGGATCACCTGAACCCAGCAAGTCGATGCTGGGATGGCGGTGAATGTGCCACTACACTCCAGCCTGGGTAACAGAGTGAGACTCCCACTCAAACAAAAAAAAAAAGGTGCAGAATTATGGTATAGAGGCATATGAGTGACAAGTCTTACAAGACTTGGGCATTGACAAACAGAGTCCCTATGCATGAAGTAGAGGAAGGGACAAAAAATATTTCAAGAAATAGTAACTGACCAGGAGTTTGAAGCTGCTGTGCGCTGTGATTGCATCTAGGCATAGCCACCATACTTCAGCCTGGGCACTATAGCAAGACCTCATCTCTGAAAAAAAAAATGGTGGCTGAAAACTTTATCTCCATATGAGATAAAACTCAAAAGAGATCCACTCCTAGACACATCATAGACAAACTATCAAAAGACAAACAGAAAATTACAAAAGCAGCAAAAGAAGAAATTCCTTATCGTGTCCAAGGAAGCCTCAAGATGAAAAGCTGACTTCTCATTAGAAACAATGGAGGAAGAAGGCAATGAGATGACATATTGAATGTGCTTTTAAAAGATCAACCAGGCTGGGTGCAGTAACTCATGCCTATAATCCCAGTACTTTGGGAGGCTGAGGTGAGGGGATTGCCAAGCCCACAGGTTGGAGATCAGCCTGGACAACTTGGTGAGACCTCATCTTTACAATAAAATAAAAAAATTAGCCAGGTGTGGTAGCACGTGCCTGTAGTTCCAGCTACTTGGAAGACTGAGGCGGAAGGATCACCTGAGCCCAGCAGGTCAAGGTCACAGTGGCCATGAGCGTGCCACCGCACTTCAGCCTGGGCAACAAAGTAAGACCCAAAAAAAAAAAAACTAAAATAAAAAATAAATCAGCCAAGAGTTCTATATGAAGCAAACTAACTTTCAAAAATGAAGGTGAAATAAAAACAGTTCCAGATAAACGAAAACATCTGAAATTGGTGCTAGCAGATCTGCCTTATAAAAAACACTAAAGGAGTTGGACACGGTGGCTTACGCCTGTAATCCCAGCACTTTGTTTTTTTGTTGTTGTTTTTTGAGTTGGAGTCTCACTCTGTCATCCAGACTGGAGTGCAGTGGCCGCTCCCAGCCACCGCAGCCTCGACCTGCTGGGCTCCGGCGATCCTTCCGCCTCAACCTTCCAAGTAGTTGGAAATACAGGCGCGCGCTACCACGCCTGGCTAATTTTTTGATTTATTGTAGAGATGACGTCTCGCCAAGTTGCCTGGGCGGGTCTCAAACCTGTGGGCTCAGGCAATCCACTCACCTCGGCCTCCCAGAGCGCGGGATTACAGGCTGAGTCACCGAGCCCAGCCTAATCCCAGCACTTTGTAAGGCAGAGACAAGAGGATTGCCTGAGTCCAGGGGTTTGAGACCAGCCTGGACAACTTGGCGAGTCCTTGTCTCTACAATAAATAAAAAATTAGCTGGGCGTGGTAGCCTGCGCCTATATTTCTGCTATTTGGAAGACTGAGGCGGAAGGATCGTTGAAACCCAGTAGATCAACGCTGGGGTGCCCATGAGTGTGCCACTGCACTCCAACCTGGGTGACAGAGCAAGACTCCAACAAAAAAAAAAAAATTTTTTTTTTTTTTTTAATTATCCGGGCATGGGTGGTACACACCTGAAGCTCCAGCAACTCGAATGGCTAAAGTGGGAAGATGCTTTGAGCCCAGAAGTTTGAGGCTGCAGTGAGCTATGATCATGCCACTGCACTCCAGCTAGGCGCAGAATGAGACCTCCATCTCTAAAAAATAATAATAATGTAAAATAACAGCCCAAAGGAAAAAGAGGGAAGAGAGCTATTTTGAGACAAAGTTTCTGTATAAGTCAATATTAATCACAAGTATGCTGTTTTAAGATATATTTGATCATTCCCAATGCAGCAACTAAGATTATAATTCAAAAATAAAAAATATCAAGGTCAGCAAAGTAATTACAGTGGGATTCTGGAAAATCTTTAACACCAAAGGAGACAGTAAATGAGAACAAGGAACAACAAAGACATAATCATACAGAAAACAAAAAGTAAATCGAAAAACATAAATCTAACCATATCAATAATTACATTAGGCAGTGGCTCATGCCCACAATCCCAGTACTTTGGGAGGCGGAGGTATGAGGATTGCCTGAGCTCAGGGTTTTGAGACCAGCCTGGGCAACATAGCAAGACCTTGTCCCTACAATAAACCAAAAAATTATCTAGGTATGGTGGTGTATGCCTGTAGTTCTAGCTACTTGGAAGCCTGAGGTAGAAGGATCACCTGAGTCCAGCAGGTCCAGGCTGTGGTGGCAGTGAGCATGCCATTGCACTCCAGCCTGCAGCCTGGTCAACAGAGTGAGACCCTGACTTTAAAAAAAAATTACATTAAATGTAAATAAATTAAACATACTAGTCAAAAGGCAGAGATTGTCACACTGGATTAAAAACAAACAGGATCCAACTATATGATGTCTATAAGAGACAAACAGGTTGAAAGACTAGCAAAAGATATACTATGCAAACAGTAATCATCAGAGAGCTAGGTTGATCATGCTAATATTAGACAAAATGAACTTAACACTGTGTTACTAGAGACAAACAGGGATGTTTTATAATAAAAGTTTTAATTTATCAGGAAGATACAGTTATAAATTTACATTAAGTTAACAACAAAGCCCCCAAATTCACAAAACCAAAACTGGCAATTGAAGGAAAAAATAAAGAGTTTGAAACAATTGCTGGAGACTTCAAAAAATCATCAATAATACAGAAGATTTGAACAAAATTATCAACCACCTTGTCCTTACTAACATGTGTAGGACCTATCCCCCAACAATAGCAAAATTCTTTTCAAGTATATGTGAAATACTCCAGGATACACTCTATACTAGGCCATAAAACAAGTCTTAATAAATTGTAAAGGATTGGGATAACACAAAATACATTCTCTAAACATAACAGATTGAATAGTGGTAGGAAAGTTGCAGATTCCACAGATATTTGGAAACAAGCACATTTTAAATAACCAATGAGTCAAAAAACAAAAATTACAGAGAAATTAGTATTTGGAACTCAATGAAAACGAAACACAATGTACCAAAATTGTTGAGATGACACTAAAGCAAGCTTAGAGGAAAATATATAGCTTTAAAAATGAGTGTCCCAGCCGGGCTCGGTGGCTCAGCCTGTAATCCCGCGCCTTTGGGAGGCTGAGGTGAGTAGATGGCCTGAGCCCGCGGGTTCGAGACCCGCCTGGGCAGCGAGACCTCATCTCTACAATAAATCAAAAAATCAGCCGGGCGCGGTAGCGCATGCCTGTAATTCCGGCTACTCGGAAGGCTGAGGTGGAAGGATCGCCGGAGCCCAGCAGGTCGAGGCTGTGGTGGCTGGGAGCAGTCACTGCACTCCGGTCTGGGCGACAGAGTGAGACTCCGACTCAAAAAAAAAAAATTAGTGTCCCACTCTCTTCTGCAAATTCACTTAGTGACATAACTATGGACCTGATAACACCCTTGTTCTGGGCTCTACCATTTTCTTCTCAGAATTCTTTGTAAATGTCTGGTCCCCATATTCTTTGGAGTCGGGGTTAACGCCATTATTCTTCAGGAAATAAAATAAGGCACAGACTCTCTTGCTATGACCTGGTGCCACACCTCATCCTAGACGTAAAAGTTTCTTTGCCGAGCCAGGCCCCTGTTTCCTCGCCCAGGCAGGCTTCCGGTGTCTCCAGCTGCAGCTGCCCAGCCAGTCAGGAGCCAAGAGGAACAAGACAAGCAGACAGATGCAGCCCCCAGCCTCCTGCAACCCCCAGCCCTAGCGCCCCTCGGCACCGCAGAAACTCTACAGAGTGAGGGGGTCCATGCACACGCTCACCAGCTGGGGACACGCCACAGAGAATCATCCCTGACCTAAGGGAGGCAGCCCAGGGCAACTTATGTCTCCTACCTGACCATCTAAACCAGCAAAGCTGGTGACTCACTCGGACCTGCTTAGTATTTTTCTTAAAAGTGCCAACTTTTCGTGACTAGTTTTTATAATTTAATTTTTATTTTCATCAAAGTATACAGACACTAGTTTTAAGTCAAGTAATACTACAAGATTACAATGATGGACAGCTGTTCCCTGACCCACTACCACCCTTGCCATTTCAAAACTAACTTTTAAATAAACTGCCAACCTTTTCCAAAGTGGCTATGCAATTTTACATTCTCACCAGTAATATATGCACATTCCAATTTCGTCACATTTTGGTATTATCAGTGGTTTTAATTTTCATTTCCTTAGTAACATGAGTGATTACCAGGGGGGTAATCACTCTCAACACTTACAGCTCTTTCCTCTGGTTAATTATGTCTTAATTCATGCTTATCCTGAAAATACTCCATGTAATTTATTTTAGTGTTTTTCAGGTTCCCTATATTCTTTACTGACTTAGATGGTTTAGCTCTCAGACCACAGAAACACTCATGGCCCTACCTGCCATCTCTTTTCTGACTTGACTTTATTTTCTTTTGAGGTTTGAATCAATTCTGTTGACATTCTTTTGACTCTATAAGTATTATTTTCAGCTGAGCCATGTCACATATGGTGATTATATTTCCTTTTATCTGTTGTATTAAATATTTCAGATGCTCTGCAGAGTTGAAACAAGCTTACAATGGACACCCTTTTCACATCTTTGTTCCTTCATCTTTCCATCTCTGTATCCATCCATGAATCCATCTTGGTTTGGGTGCCTTTCAAAGGAAATTGTAGACATCAGTACACTTCACTGTAAGTATTTTCTCATATTGGTCTGTTTTTGGCATCAGGGTGAATGGTGGGCTCATAAAATGAGCTGGTAGGTGTTGCCTACTATTTGTCCTTTAAACAGCTTTATTGAGATATACTTTATATGCTCTGAAACTCACCATAGTTGAATTATATGTAATGAATAATTCTTAGCTAATCTATACATTTGTGCAAATATTGACACAGTCCAGACCTAGAAATTACTATCACTCCAAAAAGTTATCTCATGCATGTTTAGTCAGTCCCTACTCCCATCCCCAACCCAACAACAATTGATCTATTTTCTTCTTCTAGAGATTTACCTTTCTAGAAATTTCCTTAAATAGAATCATGTAATATTATTATCTTTTGTGTCTGACTTCATTCACTTAGCTATAGGTATTTGATGTTTATTCATGTTGATAGCACGAGTCCAAGTGTGTTCCTTTTATTCTTTTAAGAGATGGAGTCTCACTATGTATGTAGCTCAGGCTAGAGTGCAGAGGCTATTCACAGGCATGATCATAGCACACTGCACCCTCAAACTTCTGGCCATAAGTGACCCTCCTGTCTCAGCCTCCCAAATCACTGGGGCTACAGGCCACACTCACTTGAAAATTTGTTCCTGTCTGGGCTCGGTGGCTCAGCCTGTAATCCCAGCACTTTGGGAGCCCAAGGTGAGTGGATTGCCTGAGTCCGTGGGTTTGAGACCAGCCCAGGCAACTTAGCAAGACCTCATCCTTACAATAAAATAAAATTAGCTGGGCGTGGTAGTACACGCCTGTAGTTCCAGCTACTTGGAAGGCTGAGGTGGATGGATCACTGGAACCTAGCAGGCCAGTGCTGGGGTGGTCATGAGTGTGCCACTGCACTCCAGCCTGGGCGACGTAGTGAGACTCCAACTCAAAAAAAAAAAGAAAAATGTTTCCTTTTTATTGCTGAATGATATTTATTGTATTGATATACAAGAGTTTATTGGTTCACCATCTGATGGACATTTGGGTTGTTTTCAGCTTTTGACTATTATGAATGAAGCTGCTGTGATCATGTGTGTGCAAGTTTTGTGTTGATATATATGTCTATTTATCTCGAGCAGCTCACTAGAAATGGAATTGCCAGATATGACAAGCACATATTTAACTTTTAAATAAACTGCCAAACTTTTCCAAAGTGGCTATGAAATTTTACATTCTCACCAGTAATATATGCACATTCCAATTTCACACATCTTGGTATTATCAGTCTTTCAGACTGTAGTCATTCTACTGGATGGATGTTGATATCTCATTGTGATTTTAATTTTCATTTCTGTAGTAACTAATGAGGTTGAAAACCTTTTTGTGTGCATATTCTTGATTCATATATTTTCTTTGTGAAATGTCTATTAAAATATTTTGTTCATTTTTAAAATTAGTTATTTGTCTTGTTATTTAATTGTAAGAGTTTTGTTTTGTTTTTTGAGTCAGGGTCTCACTCTGACACCCAGGCTGGAGTGCAGTGCCATGCTCACTGCTCACCACAGTCTTGACCTTCAGGGCTCAGATGATTCTTCCACCTCAGCCTCTCAAGTGGCTGAAACTACAGACATGGGCCACCACGCCTGGCTAATTTTTTAATTTTTTGTAGAGACAGTCTTGCCATATTGCCCAGTCTGGTCTCAAACTCCTGAGCTCAAGCAATCCTCCCACTTTGGTCTCCCACGGTGCTGGAATTACAGACATGAACCATTGGCCCAGCCAAGAGTTCTTTATATATACTATGCATAAATCCTTTATCGGATATGTAATTCGCAAATATTTTTTTCTCTCAATGTGTGGCTTGTCTCTTCCTTTTCTTTCTTTTTTTCTTCCAGAGATGAAGTCCTACTCTGTTGCTCAGGCTGGAATGCAGTGGCATAATCACGGCTCACCACAGCTCACAGTAGCCTCAACCTCCCGGGCTCAGGTGTTTCTTCCACCTCAGCCTCTCAAGGAGTTGGGACTCAGGCATGCCTGAATAATTTTTTAATTTTTTTGTAGAGATGAGGTCTCTCTATATTGCCTAGGCTGGTCTTGAACTCCTGGACTTAAGTGGTGCTCCCACCTCGACTTCCCAAAGTGTGCGGTTACAGGCATGGGCCACTGTGTCTGGCCTCAATTTTTTAAAAAACAAACAAAAATCCTATGGAATTTGGATAGGCATTGCATTGAATCAATAGATGAATCTGGAGAGAATTGCCATCTTAATAATATTGAGTCTGCCAATCTATGAATGTGAAATATCTCTCTATTTATTTGGATCTTTAGTTTCTTTCAGCAATGTTTTATAGTTTGATGTGTTCAGGTTGTATTCTTTTTGATGCCCCTGTGAATGGGATTGTTTTCTCTATTTTCAGATTGTTTATTGCTGGTTTGCAGAAATGCAGTGATTTTTGTGTGTGTTAATTTTGTATTCTTAGACCTTTCTTCTAGTAGAGGTTTTTGGGGTTTTTTTTTTTAACATTCCTTTGGTCTTTCTACATATAGGATCATATCACCTGCAAATAAAATCAGAGTTTTACTTCTTCTTTTCCAATATCAATGCCTTTATTTTTCTTGACTTATTACACCAATCGCACATTTAACAATACAATGTTGAATGGGAGTGGTGAGAGAAGACAATCTTGCCTTGTTTCTGATGTTAGGAAGGAAAGTATTTAGTCTCGCCATTAAGTATGATGTTAGTGGCTCATACCTGCAATCACAGTGCTTTGGGAGGCTGAGGCAGGAGGATCATGTGAGGCCAGGAGTTCGAGACCAGACTGTGTAACATAGCAAGACCCTATCTCTACCAAAAAAAAAAGAAAATTTTTTTTAATTAGCTGGGTATGGTAGAACATACCTGTAGTCCTAGCAACTTGGGAGGCTGAGGGGAAGGTTCACTTGAGTCCGGGAGTTTGAAGCTGCAGTGAGCTATGATCACACCACTGCACTTTAGCCTGGGCAACAGAACAAGACTCTGTGTCTAAAAATAAAAAATATATAGATGTAATGTTAGCTGTAGGTTTTTCATAGGGGTTGTATTAGTTTACTAGGGCTGCCATACAATGCACCACACACTGGATGGCTTAAACAACAGAAAAGTATTTTCTCACACTTCTGGAGGCTTAAAGCCCAATATAAAGGTGTTGTAGGGTTGGTTTCTATCTGGGACCTCTTTTTTTGACTTGTAGGTGGCCACCTTCTCCCTGTGTCTTCACATGGTCTTCCCTCTCTGTGTCTGTATCCTAATCTCTTCTTATAAGGAGACCAATCATATTGGATTAGAGCCCAATCCAATGACCTCATTTAACTTTACCTCTTTAAAAACGCTATCGTCAAATACAGTCACATTCTGAGATATTAGAGTTAGGACTTCAACATATCAACTGGGATTCATTATATTTACATTATCTATTTTGTTGGCATAACAGGGGCCCTTTATCAGGCTGAGGAGTTTCCTCTCTATTCCTAGTTTGTTGAGGATTTTCATAAGGAATAGGTTTGGGATTTTATCAAATGTTCTTTCTGTGTCTTTGAGATGATATGTGAGTTTTGTCCTTTATATATTAATACAATGCATTATGTTAATTGATTTTCAGATGTTAAACCAACCCTGCATTCCTGGAATAAATCCTACTTGGTGATAGTGTTGGATCCTTTTTACATATCGCTAGGTTATATTTTGTTGAGGAATTTTGTGTCTGTACTTATGAAGAATATTAATCTATAGTTCACTTCAATATCTTTGCCTGGTTTTGGTATCAGGATAATACTGGTCAAATTGAATGAGTTGGGAAATGTTCCTCCTCTTTTGCTTTCCAAAAAGATTTGGATATGATTTGTATTATTTCTTCCTTAAGTATTTTATAGGATTCACTAGCAAAGGCATTTGAACCTGAGCTTTTCTTTATGGGAAGATTTTTAATCAGTCATTCAATTTCTCTTATTGTGTAGGTCTCTTCACATTTTCATTTTGTTGTTGAGTCAGTTTTGTAAGTTTTATTCTAGGAATTTTTTCATTGTATTTACATTGTCTATTTTGTTGGCATAAAGCTGTTCTTACTATTTCCTTACAAGTTTTTTTATTTCTTTTTCTTTTTTGTTAAAGTTAGAGTCTCACTCTACTGCCCAGGCTGGAGTGCAGTGGCATGCTCATGGCCACCACAGCCTTGACCTGCTGGGCTCAGGTGACCTTCAGCCTCAGCCTTCCTTCCAAGTAGCTGGAACTACAGGTGCACTCTACCACACCTGGCTAATTTTTAAATTTATTACAGAGACGAGGTTTCATCAAGTTGCCCAGACTGGTCTCAAACCCCTGAGCGTAGGCAATGCTCTTGCCTCGGCCTCCCAAAGTGCTGGGATTACAGGCTTGAGCCACCGTGCCTGGGCTAAATTTTTTTCTTATTTCTTTCTTTCTTTCTTTCTTTTTGAATTGGAGTCTCACTCTGCCACCCAGGCTGGAGTGCAGTGGCCCGCTCACAGCCACCCCAGTGTCAACCTGCTGGCCTCAGCCTTCCAAGTAGCCAGAACTACAAGCATGCACTACCACGCCCGGCTAATTTTTTTATTTATTGTAGGGAAGAGGTCTCGCCAAGTTGCCCAGGCTGGTCTTGAACCCATGGGCTCGAGCAATCCTCTCACCTCAGCCTCCCAAAGTGCTGGGATTACAGGCTTGAGACACCACGCCCAGCCAACTTTTTTATTTCTATGAGACCAGTTGTAAGAATATCTTCTTTTTCCTTCATAGCATAGGTAATTTTGTCTTTTCTCTCTTTTCTGGATATTTATTTAAAATTTTTAAAATTGTGCAATTATACTTAGTGCAGCTTTATTCATAATAAGCAAAAGCTTAACCCAAATGTCCACAGGTAGGAGACTGCATAAACAAACATGCAATGACATATTGCTAGTAATTTTAAATAAGAAACAACCTATTGATACAAACAATATCATGGGTAATCTCACAGACATTATATGGAGGAAGGGAATCCAGACATTAAGGTGTGCATATTATATGAGTCCATTTATATAAAATTCAGAGCAAATAAAACAGATCTATGGTGACAGAATTAAGAAAATAAGTTGCTAGCCAGGCTCGGTGGCTCAGCCTGTAATCTCGTGCCTTTGGGAGGCTGAGGTGAGTGGAC